>NW_027077658.1:0-290000 GCF_963924675.1 Phocoena phocoena
CAGGCCCGTAGCGGCATATTGAGTGGATGCAGGTACGGTGATTCTACGTGAACTACGTCACACAGAAAAAGAAACATCATAAGATATCACTAATACACGGAATGTAAACTTGACTACACATGAACTGAATTACAAAACAGAACAGGGTCTCATATTTAGAAAACCAACTAGTGCTTGCTTATGGGGAAAGGTGCATTGGGGTGCTGCATAAAACCAGAGACTGAAATTAGCACAGATAACTTTCCATAAGCCAAATATGTAATAGACAAGACCTACTCCTTGCTCAACGAAATGGACTCAACACCACATATTCAACGCCTGGGAATATACCTGACTAGGAAGAATCTTAAAACCCATGGATATATATGTCTCCGTAAGAGAATCAAGCGTGTGTACAGCGGCCGAAATGCAGCAGTGAAAATCCGATAAATCCCATTATCAAAATAAATTTCGAAAACAAAACACAAAGACAGTGAAATAGAGAGCAATTCTAAAATAATTCACTCAGGGCATGTGATGCAACCGGGATGTAACACATCTACACCCAGAGCTGGTTGAGACAGAAGGCTGGACACTTCAGGCTGATAGCATTGGTGAGTTTCGGTGAGCAAATGCAGACCCTTTGAAGTCATACTGCATGGTACCCATTCCATGGGTCCCAACTCTCCAGGTTCAAGGGATTCTTCCTCCAGCTAAAACATGCATGGGAAACCCAGAGTATCGTCCACCGTGTGATTGGGAAACGATTTAAAATGCATCTCAGTTTTCGTATCCTGGTCCTCGGGTTCACCATTCCAGATGCTTTACTCACACTCTCCCCGCTTGGAGAGTCAGTGCCTTTAACCTCCTGTTTGGCACAGCTGGCAAATTCTGTGCAAGATGAACAGGAATAGGGAGAACCAATGAGAGACTAGCTGTAGGTGTCTGCACGGGCAAATGTAACGCTCATTGCCCACCAGGAAGAGGAATTAAACTAAGGCTCAGTGTGCCCTGCTGGAAACAGATTAGGGCCTGAAGCAATCCTGCGGTTTTGTGCCCAGCTCACAAGAAAGCAAGTTGAAGAAAGGAGCTCAGGGGCACTGTAATTCACAAACCTGCAGAGTTATAAATGACAGCTATCCTCCAAAAATATATTGAACTAAGGCTGCGAAGGGGACTTGAAAGCGGGGCAGAGTTTCTGGAAAACCATTGCAGGGGGTAGACTGGAATTGCCATGAAAGCATAGGAAAAGAGGCAGAACGTCGACAATGATGCACTTGGCCAAAAAGGGCGTATGCGTTTTTTCCTGAATATATTCAGGACAAAACGCATACGCCCTTTTTGGCCAACCAAGCAAGCCTGTAAAGGAAATCTGCACTACAATGAACTCTCATTGCCCCCCGGGCAAAAGGGCTATCTGAAAAAAGTGTAAAATCCAGAAAGGTAGGACAGGATATGGAGAACAGGGAGCCTTCTTATGCTGATTGGCAGGATGTAAATTGCCAGCAGCCACCCTGGAGAAGTGTATGGTGTTTCCTGAAACACGAAAGAAACAAAGCAACACAGCCTATGGCACTTCCACATATGGTCCTATAGCTTACGGAAATTAAAATCAAAAACAGACAGCCACCCCAATATTTGGGACGGCTGTGTTCACAAGAAGCTCGTCTACAGTATCCGGTAAATATCCCAGAAAGCAAAAAATGGATAAAGATGTTGTGGCACGTACGTACAATGCAATATCACTCAGCAATGAAATCTGTGTCATCAGGCCCGTAGCGGCATAGTGAGTGGATGCAGGTACGGTGATTCTACGTGAACTACGTCACACAGAAAAAGAAACATCATAAGATATCACTAATACACGGAATGTAAACTTGACTACACATGAACTGAATTACAAAACAGAACAGGGTCTCAAATTTAGAAAACCAACTAGTGCTTGCTTATGGGGAAAGGTGCCTTGGGGTGCTGCATAAAACCAGAGACTGAAATTAGCACAGATAACTTTCCATAAGCCAAATATGTAATAGACAAGACCTACTCCTTGCTCAACGAAATGGACCCAACACCACATATTCAACGCCTAGGAATATACCTGCCTAGGAATAACCTTAAAACCCATGGATATATATGTCTCCGTAAGAGAATCAAGCATGTGTACAGCGGCCGAAACGCAGCAGTGAAAATCCGATAAATCCCATTATCAAAATAAATTTCGAAAACAAAACACAAAGACAGTGAAATAGAGAGCAATTCTTAAATAATTCACTCAGGGCATGTGATGCAACCGGGATTGACCACATCTACACCCAGAGCTGGTTGAGACATAAGGCTGGACACTTCAGGCTGATAGCACTGGTGAGTTTCGGTGAGCAAATGCAGACCCTTTGAAGTCATACTGCATGGTACCTATTCCATGGGTCCCAACTCTCCAGGTTCAAGGCATTCTTCCTCCAGCTAAAACATGCATGGGAAACCAAGAGTATCGTCCACCGTGTGATTGGGAAACGATTTAAAATGCATCTCAGTTTTCGTATCCTGGTCCTCGGGTTCACCATTCCAGATGCTTTACTAACACTCTCCCCGCTTGGTGAGTCAGTGCCTTTAACCTCCTCTTTGGCACAGCTTGCAATTTCTGTGCAAGATGAACAGGAATAGGGAGAACCAATGAGAGACTAGCTGTAGGTGTCTGCACGGGCAAATATAACGCTCATTGCCGACCAGGAAGAGGAATTAAACAAAGGCTCAGTGTGCCCTGCTGGAAAGAGATTAGTGCCTGAAGCAATCCTGAGGTTTTGTGCCCAGCTCACAAGAAAGCGAGTTGAAGAAAGGAGCTCAGGGGCACTGTAATTCACAAACCTGCAGAGTTATAAATGACAGCTATCTTCCAAAAGTATATTGAAGTAAGCCTGCGAAGGGGACTTGAAAGCGGGGCAGAATTTCAGGAAAACGATTGCATGGGGTAGACTGGAATTGCCCTGAAAGCATAGGAAAAGAGGCACAAGGTCGACAATGATGCACTTGGCCAAAAAGTGCGTATGCGTTTTTACTTGAATATATTCAGGAAAAAACGCATACGCCCTTTTTGGCCAATCAAGCAAGCCTGTAAAGGAAATCTGCACTACAATGAAGTCTCACTGCCCCCCGGGCAAGAGGGCCATCTGAAAAAAGTGTAAAATCCAGAAATGTAGGACAGGATATGGGGAACAGGGAGCTTTGTTATGCTGATTGGCAGGATGTAAATTGCCAACAGCCACCCTGGAGAAGTGTATGGTGTTTCCTGAAACACGTAAGAAACAAAGCAACACAGCCTATGGCACTTCCACTTATGGTCCTATAGCTTACGGAAATTAAAATCAAAACAGACAGCCACCCCAATATTTGGGACTGCTGTGTTCACAAGAAGCTCTTCTACAGTATCAGGTAAATATCCCAGAAAGCAAGAAATGGATAAAGAAATTGTGGCACGTACGTACAATGCAATATCACTCAGCAATGAAATCTGTGTCATCAGGCCCGTAGCGGCATAGTGAGTGGATGCAGGTACGGTGATTCTACGTGAACTACGTCACACAGAAAATGTAACATCATAAGATATCACTAATACACGGAATGTAAACTTGACTACACTTGAACTGAATTACAAAACAGAACAGGGTCTCAAATTTAGAAAACCAACTAGTGCTTGCTTATGGGGAAAGGTGCCTTGGGGAGCTGCATAAAACCAGAGACTGAAATTAGCACAGATAACTTTCCATAAGCCAAATATGTAATAGACAAGACCTACTCCTTGCTCAACGAAATGGACCCAACACCACATATTCAACGCCTAGGAATATACCTGACTAGGAAGAATCTTAAAACCCATGGATATATATGTCTCCGTAAGAGAATCAAGCGTGTGTACAGCGGCCGAAACGCAGCAGTGAAAATCCGATAAATCCCAGTATCAAAATAAATTTCGAAAACAAAACACAAAGACAGTGAAATAGAGAGCAATTCTTAAATAATTCACTCAGGGCATGTGATGCAACCGGGATTTACCACATCTACACCCAGAGCTGGTTGAGACATAAGGCTGGACACTTCAGGCTGATAGCATTGGTGAGTTTCGGTGAGCAAATGCAGACCCTTTGAAGTCATACTGCATGGTACCCATTCCATGGGTCCCAACTCTCCAGGTTCAAGGCATTCTTCCTCCAGCTAAAACATGCATGGGAAACCCAGAGTATCGTCCACCGTGTGATTGGGAAACGATTTAAAATGCATCTCAGTTTTCGTATCCTGGTCCTCGGGTTCACCATTCCAGATGCTTTACTAACACTCTCCCCGCTTGGAGAGTCAGTGCCTTTAACCTCCTGTTTGGCACAGCTTGCAATTTCTGTGCAAGATGAACAGGAATAGGGAGAACCAATGAGAGACTAGCTGTAGGTGTTTGCACGGGCAAATGTAACGCTCATGCCGACCAGGAAGAGGAATTAAGCAAAGTCTCAGCGTGCCCTGCTGAAAACAGATGAGGGCCTGAAGCAATCCTGCGGTTTTGTGCCCAGCTCACAAGAAAGCGAGGTGAAGAAAGGAGCTCAGGGGCACTGTAATTCACAAACCTGCAGAGTTATAAATGACAGCTATCCTCTAAAAATATAATGAAGTAAGCCTGCGAAGGGGACTTGAAAGCGGGGCAGAATTTCAGGAAAACGATTGCAGGGGGTAGACTGGAATTGCCCTGAAAGCATAGGAAAAGAGGCAGAATGTCGACAATGATGCACTTGGCCTAAAAGGGCGTATGCGTTTTTTCCTGAATATATTCAGGAAAAAACGCATACGCCCTTTTTGGCCAACCAAGCAAGCCTGTAAAGGAAATCTGCACTACAATGAAATCTCACTGCCCCCCCCCCCCCCCGAGCAAAAGGGCCATCTGAAAAAAGTGTAAAATCCAGAAAGGCAGGACAGGATATGGAGAACAGGGAGCCTTGTTATGCTGATTGGCAGGATGTAAATTGCCAACAGCCACCCTGGAGAAGTGTATGGTGTTTCCTGAAACACATAAGAAATAAAGCAGCACAGCCTATGGCAATTGCACTTATGGTCCTATTGCTTGGGAAATTAAAATCAAAAAGAGAGAGCCACCCCAAAGTTTGGGACGGCTGTGTTCCCAAGAAGCTCGTCTACAGTACCAGGTAAATATCCCAGAAAGCAAAAAATGGATAAAGAAGTTGTGGCACGTACGTGCAATGCAATATCGCTCAGCAATGAAATCTGTGTCATCAGGCCCGTAGCGGCATAGTGAGTGGATGCAGGTACGGTGATTCTACGTGAACTACGTCACACAGAAAAAGAAACATCATAAGATATCACTAATACAAGGAATGTAAACTTGACTACACATGAACTGAATTACAATACATAACAGGGTCTCAAATTTAGAAAACCAACAAGTGCTTGCTTATGGGGAAAGGTGCCTTGGGGTGCTGCATAAAACCAGAGACTGAAATTAGCACAGATAACATTCCATAAGCCAAATATGTAATAGACAAGACCTACTCCTTGCTCAACGAAATGGACTCAACACCACATATTCAACGCCTAGGAATATACCTGACTAGGAAGAATCTTAAAACCCATGGATTTATATGTCTCCGTAAGAGAATCAAGCGTGTGTACAGCGGCATAAAGGCAGCAGTGAAAATCCGATAAATCCCATTATCAAAATAAATTTCAGAAACAAAACACAAAGACAGTGAAATAGAGAGCAATTCTTAAATAATTCACTCAGGGCATGTGATGCAACCGGGATTGACCACATCTACAACCAGAGCTGGTTGAGACATAAGGCTGGACACTTGAGGCTGATAGCATTGGTGAGTTTCGGTGAGCAAATGCAGACCCTTTGAAGTCATACTGCATGGTACCCATTCCATGGGTCCCAACTCTCCAGGTTCAAGGGATTCTTCCTCCAGCTAAAACATGCATGGGAAACCCAGAGTATCATCCACCATGTGATTGGGAAACGATTTAAAATGCATCTCAGTTTTCGTATCCTGGTCCTCGGGTTCACAATTCCAGATGCTTTACTAACACTCTCCCCGCTTGGAGAGTCAGTGCCTTTAACCTCCTCTTTGGCACAGCTTGCAATTTCTGTGCAAGATGAACAGGAATAGGGAGAACCAATGAGAGACTAGCTGTAAGTGTCTGCACGGGCAAATGTAACGCACATTGCCCACCAGGAAGAGGAATTAAACAAAGGCTCAGTGTGCCCTGCTGGAAACAGATTAGGGCCTGAAGCAATCTTGCGGGTTTGTGCCCAGCTCACAAGAAAGCGAGTTGAAGAAAGGAGCTCAGGGGCACTGTAATTCACAAACCTGCAGAGTTATAAATGACAGCTATCCCACAAAAATATATTGAAGTAAGCCTGCGAAGGGGACTTGAAAGCGGGGCAGAATTTCAGGAAAACGCTTTCAGGGGGTAGACTGGAACTGCCCTGAAAGCATAGGAAAAGAGGCACAACGTCGACAATGATGCACTTGGCCAAAAAGGGCGTATGCGTTTTTTCCTGAATATATTCAGGAAAAAACGCATACGCCCTTTTTGGCCAACCAAGCAAGCCTGTAAAGGAAATCTGCACTACAATGAAATCTCACTGCCCCCAGTGCAAAAGGACCATCTGAAAAAAGTGTAAAATCCAGAAAGGTAGGACAGGATATGGAGTAGAGGGAGCCTTGTTATGCTGATTGGCAGGATGTAAATTGTGAACCGCCACCCTGGAGAAGTGTATGGTGTTTCCTGAAACACGTAAGAAATAAAGCAACACAGCCTATGGCAATTGCAATTATGGTCCTATTGCTTAGGTAAATTAAAATCAAAAACAGAAAGCCACCCCAAAGTTTGGGACAGCTGTGTTCCCAAGAAGCTCGTCTACAGTACCAGGTAAATATCCCAGAAAGCAAAAAATGGATAAAGAAGTTGTGGCACGTACGTGCAATGCAATATCACTCAGCAATGAAATCTGTGTCATCAGGCCCGTAGCGGCATAGTGAGTGGATGCAGGTACGGTGATTCTACGTGAACTACGTCACACAGAAAAAGAAACATCATAAGATATCACTAATACACGGAATGTAAACTTGACTACACATGAACTGAATTACAAAACAGAACAGGGTCTCAAATTTAGAAAACCAACTAGTGCTTGCTTATGGGGAAAGGTGCCTTGGGTGCTGCATAAAACCAGAGACTGAAATTAGCACAGATAACTTTCCATAAGCCAAATATGTAATAGACTAGACCTACTCCTTGCTCAACGAAATGGACCCAACACCACATATTCAATGCCTAGGAATATACCTGACTAGGAAGAATCTTAAAACCCATGGATATATATGTCTCCGTAAGAGAATCAAGCGTGTGTACAGCGGCCGAAACACAGCAGTGAAAATCCGATAAATCCCATTATCAAAATAAATTTCAAAAACAAAACACAAAGAGAGTGAAATAGAGAGCAATTCTTAAATAATTCACTCAGGGCATGTGATGCAACTGGGTTTTAACACATCTACACCCAGAGCTGGTTGATACATAAGGCTGGACACTTCAGGCTGATAGCATTGTTGAGTTTCTGTGAGCAAATGCAGACCCTTTGAAGTCATACTGCATGGTACCCATTCCATGGGTCCCAACTCTCCAGGTTCAAGGGATTCTTCCTCCAGCTAAAACATGCATGGGAAACCCAGAGTATCGTCCACCGTGTGATTGGGAAACGTTTTAAAATGCATCTCCGTTTTCGTATCCTGGTCCTCGGGTTCACCATTCCAGATGCTTTACTAACACTCTCCCCGCTTGGAGAGTCAGTGCCTTTAACCTCCTCTTTGGCACAGCTTGCAATTTCTGTGCAAGATGAACAGGAATAGGGAGAACCAATGAAAGACTACCTGTAGGTGTCTGCACGGGCAAATGTAACACTCATTGCCCACCAGGAAGAGGAATTAAACAAAGGCTCAGTGTGCCTTGCTGGAAACAGATAAGGGCCTGAAGCAATCCTGCGGTTTTGTGCCCAGCTCACAAGAAAGCGAGTTGAAGAAAGGAGCTCAGGGGCACTGTAATTCACAAACCTGCAGAGTTATAAATGACAGCTATCCTCCAAAAATATATTGAAGTAAGCCTGCGAAGGGGACTTGAAAGCGGGGCAGAATTTCAGGAAAACGATTGCAGGGGGTAGATTGGAATTGCCCTGAAAGCATAGGAAAAGAGGCACAACGTCGACAATGATGCACTTGGCCAAAAAGGGCGTATGCGTTTTTTCCTGAATATATTCAGGAAAAAACGCATACGCCCTTTTTGGCCAACCAAGCAAGCCTGTAAAGGAAATCTGCACTACAATGAAATCTCACTGCCCCCCGGGCAAAAGGGCCATCTGAAAAAAGGGTAAAATCCAGAAAGGTAGGACAGGATATGGAGAAGAGGGAGCCTTGTTATGCTGATTGGCAGGATGTAAATTGTGAACCGCCACCCTGGAAAAGTGTATGGTGTTTCCTGAAACACGTAAGAAATAAAGCAACACAGCCTATGGCAATTGCAATTATGGTCCTATTGCTTAGGGAAATTAAAATCAAAAACAGAAAGCCACCCCAAAATTTGGGACGGCTGTGTTCCCAAGAAGCTCGTCTACAGTACCAGGTAAATATCCCAGAAAGCAAAAAATGGATAAAGAAGTTGTGGCACGTACGTGCAATGCAATATCGCTCAGCAATGAAATCTGTGTCATCAGGCCCGTAGCGGCATAGTGAGTGGATTCAGGTACGGTGATTCTACGTGAACTACGTCACACAGAAAAAGAAACATCATAAGATATCACTAATACACGGAATGTAAACTTGACTACACATGAACTGAATTACAAAACAGAACAGGGTATCAAATTTAGAAAACCAACTAATGCTTGCTTATGGGGAAAGGTTCCTTGGGGTGCTGCATAAAACCAGAGACTGAAATTAGCACAGATAACTTTCCATAAGCCAAATATGTAATAGACAAGACCTACTCCTTGCTCAACGAAATGGACCCAACACCACATATTCAACGCCTAGGAATATACCTGACTAGGAAAAATCTTAAAACCCATGGATATATATGTCTCCGTAAGAGAATCAAGCGTGTGTACAGCGGCCGAAACGCAGCAGTGAAAATCCGATAAATCCCATTATCAAAATAAATTTCGAAAACAAAACACAAAGACAGTGAAATAGAGAGCAATTCTTAAATAATTCACTCAGGGCATGTGATGCAACCGGGATTGACCACATCTACACCCAGAGCTGGTTGAGACATAAGGCTGGACACTTCAGGCTGATAGCATTGGTGAGTTTCGGTGAGCAAATGCAGACCCTTTGAAGTCATACTGCATGGTACCCATTCCATGGGTCCCAACTCTCCAGGTTCAAGGGATTCTTCCTCCAGCTAAAACATGCATGGGAAACCCAGAGTATCGTCCACCGTGTGATTGGGAATCGATTTAAAATGCATCTCAGTTTTCGTATCCTGGTCCTCGGGTTCACCATTCCAGATGCTTTACTAACACTCTCCCCGCTTGGAGAGTCAGTGCCTTTAACCTCCTGTTTGGCACAGCTTGCAATTTCTGTGCAAGATGAACAGGAATAGGGAGAACCAATGAGAGACTAGCTGTAGGTGTTATCACGGGCAAATGTAACGCTCATGCCGACCAGGAAGAGGAATTAAGCAAAGTCTCAGCGTGCCCTGCTGAAAACAGATGAGGGCCTGAAGCAATCCTGCGGTTTTGTGCCCAGCTCACAAGAAAGCGAGGTGAAGAAAGGAGCTCAGGGGCACTGTAATTCACAAACCTGCAGAGTTATAAATGACAGCTATCCTCTAAAAATATAATGAAGTAAGCCTGCGAAGGGGACTTGAAAGCGGGGCAGAATTTCAGGAAAACGATTGCAGGGGGTAGACTGGAATTGCCCTGAAAGCATAGGAAAAGAGGCAGAACGTCGACAATGATGCACTTGGCCTAAAAGGGCGTATGCGTTTTTTCCTGAATATATTCAGGAAAAAACGCATACGCCCTTTTTGGCCAACCAAGCAAGCCTGTAAAGGAAATCTGCACTACAATGAAATCTCACTGCCCCCCCCACCCCCGGGCAAAAGGGCCATCTGAAAAAAGTGTAAAATCCAGAAAGTTAGGACAGGATATGGAGAACAGGGAGCCTTGTTATGCTGATTGGCAGGGTGTAAATTGACAGCAGCCACCCTGGAAAAGTGTATGGTGTTTCCTGAAACACGTAAGAAACAAAGCAACACAGCCTATGGCACTTCAACTTATGGTCCTATAGCTTACGGAAATTAAAATCAAAAACAGACAGCCACCCCAATATTTGGGACGGCTGTGTTCACAAGAAGCTCGTCTACAGTATCAGGTAAATATCCCAGAAAGCAAAAAATGGATAAAGAAGTTGTGGCACGTACGTACAATGCAATATCACTCAGCAATGAAATCTGTGTCATCAGGCCCGTAGCGGCATAGTGAGTGGATGCAGGTACGGTGATTCTACGTGAACTACGTCACACAGAAAAAGAAACATCATAAGATATCACTAATATATAGAATGTAAACTTGACTACACAAGAACTGAATTACAAAACAGAACAGGGTCTCAAATTCAGAAAACAAACTAGTGCTTGCTTATGGGGAAAGGTGCCTTGGGGTGCTGCATAAAACCAGAGACTGAAATTAGCACAGATAACATTCCATAAGCCAAATATGTAATAGACAAACCTACTCCTTGCTCAACGAAATGGACTCAACACCACATATTCAACGCCTAGGAATATACCTGACTAGGAAGAATCTTAAAACCCATGGATATATATGTCTCCGTAAGAGAATCAAGCGTGTGTACAGCGGCCGAAACGCAGCAGTAAAAATCCGATAAATCCCATTATCAAAATAAATTTCGAAAACAAAACACAAAGACAGTGAAATAGAGAGTAATTCTTTAATAATTCACTCAGGTCATGTGATGCAACCGGGATTGACCACATCTACACCCAGAGCTGGTTGAGACATAAGGCTGGACACTTCAGGCTGATAGCATTGGTGAGTTTCGGTGAGCAAATGCAGACCCTTTGAAGTCATACTGCATGGTACCCATTCCATGGGTCCCAACTCTCCAGGTTCAAGGCATTCTTCCTCCAGCTAAAACATGCATGGGAAACCAAGAGTATCGTCCACCGTGTGATTGGGAAACGATTTAAAATGCATCTCAGTTTTCGTATCCTGGTCCTCGGGTTCACCATTCCAGATGCTTTACTAACACTCTCCCCGCTTGGAGAGTCAGTGCCTTTAACCTCCTCTTTGGCACAGCTTGCAATTTCTGTGCAAGATGAACAGGAATAGGGAGAACCAATGAGAGACTAGCTGTAGGTGTCTGCACGGGCAAATATAACGCTCATTGCCGACCAGGAAGAGGAATTAAACAAAGGCTCAGTGTGCCCTGCTGGAAAGAGATTAGGGCCTGAAGCAATCCTGAGGTTTTGTGCCCAGCTCACAAGAAAGCGAGTTGAAGAAAGGAGCTCAGGGGCACTGTAATTCACAAACCTGCAGAGTTATAAATGACAGCTATCTTCCAAAAGTATATTGAAGTAAGCCTGCGAAGGGGACTTGAAAGCGGGGCAGAATTTCAGGAAAACGATTGCATGGGGTAGACTGGAATTGCCCTGAAAGCATAGGAAAAGAGGCACAAGGTCGACAATGATGCACTTGGCCAAAAAGTGCGTATGCGTTTTTTCTTGAATATATTCAGGAAAAAACGCATACGCCCTTTTTGGCCAATCAAGCAAGCCTGTAAAGGAAATCTGCACTACAATGAAGTCTCACTGCCCCCCGGGCAAGAGGGCCATCTGAAAAAGTGTAAAATCCAGAAATGTAGGACAGGATATGGGGAACAGGGAGCTTTGTTATGCTGATTGGCAGGATGTAAATTGCCAACAGCCACCCTGGAGAAGTGTATGGTGTTTCCTGAAACACGTAAGAAACAAAGCAACACAGCCTATGGCACTTCCACTTATGGTCCTATAGCTTACGGAAATTAAAATCAAAACAGACAGCCACCCCAATATTTGGGACTGCTGTGTTCACAAGAAGCTCTTCTACAGTATCAGGTAAATATCCCAGAAAGCAAGAAATGGATAAAGAAATTGTGGCACGTACGTACAATGCAATATCACTCAGCAATGAAATCTGTGTCATCAGGCCCGTAGCGGCATAGTGAGTGGATGCAGGTACGGTGATTCTACGTGAACTACGTCACACAGAAAATGTAACATCATAAGATATCACTAATACACGGAATGTAAACTTGACTACACTTGAACTGAATTACAAAACAGAACAGGGTCTCAAATTTAGAAAACCAACTAGTGCTTGCTTATGGGGAAAGGTGCCTTGGGGAGCTGCATAAAACCAGAGACTGAAATTAGCACAGATAACTTTCCATAAGCCAAATATGTAATAGACAAGACCTACTCCTTGCTCAACGAAATGGACCCAACACCACATATTCAACGCCTAGGAATATACCTGACTAGGAAGAATCTTAAAACCCATGGATATATATGTCTCCGTAAGAGAATCAAGCGTGTGTACAGCGGCCGAAACGCAGCAGTGAAAATCCGATAAATCCCAGTATCAAAATAAATTTCGAAAACAAAACACAAAGACAGTGAAATAGAGAGCAATTCTTAAATAATTCACTCAGGGCATGTGATGCAACCGGGATTTACCACATCTACACCCAGAGCTGGTTGAGACATAAGGCTGGACACTTCAGGCTGATAGCATTGGTGAGTTTCGGTGAGCAAATGCAGACCCTTTGAAGTCATACTGCATGGTACCCATTCCATGGGTCCCAACTCTCCAGGTTCAAGGCATTCTTCCTCCAGCTAAAACATGCATGGGAAACCCAGAGTATCGTCCACCGTGTGATTGGGAAACGATTTAAAATGCATCTCAGTTTTCGTATCCTGGTCCTCGGGTTCACCATTCCAGATGCTTTACTAACACTCTCCCCGCTTGGAGAGTCAGTGCCTTTAACCTCCTGTTTGGCACAGCTTGCAATTTCTGTGCAAGATGAACAGGAATAGGGAGAACCAATGAGAGACTAGCTGTAGGTGTTTGCACGGGCAAATGTAACGCTCATGCCGACCAGGAAGAGGAATTAAGCAAAGTCTCAGCGTGCCCTGCTGAAAACAGATGAGGGCCTGAAGCAATCCTGCGGTTTTGTGCCCAGCTCACAAGAAAGCGAGGTGAAGAAAGGAGCTCAGGGGCACTGTAATTCACAAACCTGCAGAGTTATAAATGACAGCTATCCTCTAAAAATATAATGAAGTAAGCCTGCGAAGGGGACTTGAAAGCGGGGCAGAATTTCAGGAAAACGATTGCAGGGGGTAGACTGGAATTGCCCTGAAAGCATAGGAAAAGAGGCAGAACGTCGACAATGATGCACTTGGCCTAAAAGGGCGTATGCGTTTTTTCCTGAATATATTCAGGAAAAAACGCATACGCCCTTTTTGGCCAACCAAGCAAGCCTGTAAAGGAAATCTGCACTACAATGAAATCTCACTGCCCCCCCCCCCCCCCGAGCAAAAGGGCCATCTGAAAAAAGTGTAAAATCCAGAAAGGCAGGACAGGATATGGAGAACAGGGAGCCTTGTTATGCTGATTGGCAGGATGTAAATTGCCAACAGCCACCCTGGAGAAGTGTATGGTGTTTCCTGAAACACATAAGAAATAAAGCAGCACAGCCTATGGCAATTGCACTTATGGTCCTATTGCTTAGGGAAATTAAAATCAAAAAGAGAGAGCCACCCCAAAGTTTGGGACGGCTGTGTTCCCAAGAAGCTCGTCTACAGTACCAGGTAAATATCCCAGAAAGCAAAAAATGGATAAAGAAGTTGTGGCACGTACGTGCAATGCAATATCGCTCAGCAATGAAATCTGTGTCATCAGGCCCGTAGCGGCATAGTGAGTGGATGCAGGTACGGTGATTCTACGTGAACTACGTCACACAGAAAAAGAAACATCATAAGATATCACTAATACAAGGAATGTAAACTTGACTACACATGAACTGAATTACAATACATAACAGGGTCTCAAATTTAGAAAACCAACTAGTGCTTGCTTATGGGGAAAGGTGCCTTGGGGTGCTGCATAAAACCAGAGACTGAAATTAGCACAGATAACATTCCATAAGCCAAATATGTAATAGACAAGACCTACTCCTTGCTCAACGAAATGGACTCAACACCACATATTCAACGCCTAGGAATATACCTGACTAGGAAGAATCTTAAAACCCATGGATTTATATGTCTCCGTAAGAGAATCAAGCGTGTGTACAGCGGCATAAAGGCAGCAGTAAAAATCCGATAAATCCCATTATCAAAATAAATTTCAGAAACAAAACACAAAGACAGTGAAATAGAGAGCAATTCTTAAATAATTCACTCAGGGCATGTGATGCAACCGGGATTGACCACATCTACACCCAGAGCTGGTTGAGACATAAGGCTGGACACTTCAGGCTGATAGCATTGGTGAGTTTCGGTGAGCAAATGCAGACCCTTTGAAGTCATACTGCATGGTACCCATTCCATGGGTCCCAACTCTCCAGGTTCAAGGGATTCTTCCTCCAGCTAAAACATGCATGGGAAACCCAGAGTATCATCCACCATGTGATTGGGAAACGATTTAAAATGCATCTCAGTTTTCGTATCCTGGTCCTCGGGTTCACCATTCCAGATGCTTTACTAACACTCTCCCCGCTTGGAGAGTCAGTGCCTTTAACCTCCTCTTTGGCACAGCTTGCAATTTCTGTGCAAGATGAACAGGAATAGGGAGAACCAATGAGAGACTAGCTGTAAGTGTCTGCACGGGCAAATGTAACGCACATTGCCCACCAGGAAGAGGAATTAAACAAAGGCTCAGTGTGCCCTGCTGGAAACAGAGTAGGGCCTGAAGCAATCTTGCGGGTTTGTGCCCAGCTCACAAGAAAGCGAGTTGAAGAAAGGAGCTCAGGGGCACTGTAATTCACAAACCTGCAGAGATATAAATGACAGCTATCCCACAAAAATATATTGAAGTAAGCCTGCGAAGGGGACTTGAAAGCGGGGCAGAATTTCAGGAAAACGCTTTCAGGGGGTAGACTGGAATTGCCCTGAAAGCATAGGAAAAGAGGCACAACGTTGACAATGATGCACTTGGCCAAAAAGGGCGTATGCGTTTTTTCCTGAATATATTCAGGAAAAAACGCATACGCACTTTTTGGCCAACCAAGCAAGCCTGTAAAGGAAATCTGCACTACAATGAAATCTCACTGCCCCCAGTGCAAAAGGACCATCTGAAAAAAGTGTAAAATCCAGAAAGGTAGGACAGGATATGGAGTAGAGGGAGCCTTGTTATGCTGATTGGCAGGATGTAAATTGTGAACCGCCACCCTGGAGAAGTGTATGGTGTTTCCTGAAACACGTAAGAAATAAAGCAACACAGCCTATGGCAATTGCAATTATGGTCCTATTGCTTAGGTAAATTAAAATCAAAAACAGAAAGCCACCCCAAAGTTTGGGACAGCTGTGTTCCCAAGAAGCTCGTCTACAGTACCAGGTAAATATCCCAGAAAGCAAAAAATGGATAAAGAAGTTGTGGCACGTACGTGCAATGCAATATCACTCAGCAATGAAATCTGTGTCATCAGGCCCGTAGCGGCATAGTGAGTGGATGCAGGTACGGTGATTCTACGTGAACTACGTCACACAGAAAAAGAAACATCATAAGATATCACTAATACACGGAATGTAAACTTGACTACACATGAACTGAATTACAAAACAGAACAGGGTCTCAAATTTAGAAAACCAACTAGTGCTTGCTTATGGGGAAAGGTGCCTTGGGTGCTGCATAAAACCAGAGACTGAAATTAGCACAGATAACTTTCCATAAGCCAAATATGTAATAGACTAGACCTACTCCTTGCTCAACGAAATGGACCCAACACCACATATTCAATGCCTAGGAATATACCTGACTAGGAAGAATCTTAAAACCCATGGATATATATGTCTCCGTAAGAGAATCAAGCGTGTGTACAGCGGCCGAAACACAGCAGTGAAAATCCGATAAATCCCATTATCAAAATAAATTTCAAAAACAAAACACAAAGAGAGTGAAATAGAGAGCAATTCTTAAATAATTCACTCAGGGCATGTGATGCAACTGGGTTTTAACACATCTACACCCAGAGCTGGTTGATACATAAGGCTGGACACTTCAGGCTGATAGCATTGTTGAGTTTCTGTGAGCAAATGCAGACCCTTTGAAGTCATACTGCATGGTACCCATTCCATGGGTCCCAACTCTCCAGGTTCAAGGGATTCTTCCTCCAGCTAAAACATGCATGGGAAACCCAGAGTATCGTCCACCGTGTGATTGGGAAACGTTTTAAAATGCATCTCCGTTTTCGTATCCTGGTCCTCGGGTTCACCATTCCAGATGCTTTACTAACACTCTCCCCGCTTGGAGAGTCAGTGCCTTTAACCTCCTCTTTGGCACAGCTTGCAATTTCTGTGCAAGATGAACAGGAATAGGGAGAACCAATGAAAGACTACCTGTAGGTGTCTGCACGGGCAAATGTAACACTCATTGCCCACCAGGAAGAGGAATTAAACAAAGGCTCAGTGTGCCTTGCTGGAAACAGATAAGGGCCTGAAGCAATCCTGCGGTTTTGTGCCCAGCTCACAAGAAAGCGAGTTGAAGAAAGGAGCTCAGGGGCACTGTAATTCACAAACCTGCAGAGTTATAAATGACAGCTATCCTCCAAAAATATATTGAAGTAAGCCTGCGAAGGGGACTTGAAAGCGGGGCAGAATTTCAGGAAAACGATTGCAGGGGGTAGATTGGAATTGCCCTGAAAGCATAGGAAAAGAGGCACAACGTCGACAATGATGCACTTGGCCAAAAAGGGCGTATGCGTTTTATCCTGAATATATTCAGGAAAAAACGCATACGCCCTTTTTGGCCAACCAAGCAAGCCTGTAAAGGAAATCTGCACTACAATGAAATCTCACTGCCCCCCGGGCAAAAGGGCCATCTGAAAAAAGGGTAAAATCCAGAAAGGTAGGACAGGATATGGAGAAGAGGGAGCCTTGTTATGCTGATTGGCAGGATGTAAATTGTGAACCGCCACCCTGGAAAAGTGTATGGTGTTTCCTGAAACACGTAAGAAATAAAGCAACACAGCCTATGGCAATTGCAATTATGGTCCTATTGCTTAGGGAAATTAAAATCAAAAACAGAAAGCCACCCCAAAATTTGGGACGGCTGTGTTCCCAAGAAGCTCGTCTACAGTACCAGGTAAATATCCCAGAAAGCAAAAAATGGATAAAGAAGTTGTGGCACGTACGTGCAATGCAATATCGCTCAGCAATGAAATCTGTGTCATCAGGCCCGTAGCGGCATAGTGAGTGGATTCAGGTACGGTGATTCTACGTGAACTACGTCACACAGAAAAAGAAACATCATAAGATATCACTAATACACGGAATGTAAACTTGACTACACATGAACTGAATTACAAAACAGAACAGGGTATCAAATTTAGAAAACCAACTAATGCTTGCATATGGGGAAAGGTTCCTTGGGGTGCTGCATAAAACCAGAGACTGAAATTAGCACAGATAACTTTCCATAAGCCAAATATGTAATAGACAAGACCTACTCCTTTCTCAACGAAATGGACCCAACACCACATATTCAACGCCTAGGAATATACCTGACTAGGAAAAATCTTAAAACCCATGGATATATATGTCTCCGTAAGAGAATCAAGCGTGTGTACAGCGGCCGAAACGCAGCAGTGAAAATCCGATAAATCCCATTATCAAAATAAATTTCGAAAACAAAACACAAAGACAGTGAAATAGAGAGCAATTCTTAAATAATTCACTCAGGGCATGTGATGCAACCGGGATTGACCACATCTACACCCAGAGCTGGTTGAGACATAAGGCTGGACACTTCAGGCTGATAGCATTGGTGAGTTTCGGTGAGCAAATGCAGACCCTTTGAAGTCATACTGCATGGTACCCATTCCATGGGTCCCAACTCTCCAGGTTCAAGGGATTCTTCCTCCAGCTAAAACATGCATGGGAAACCCAGAGTATCGTCCACCGTGTGATTGGGAATCGATTTAAAATGCATCTCAGTTTTCGTATCCTGGTCCTCGGGTTCACCATTCCAGATGCTTTACTAACACTCTCCCCGCTTGGAGAGTCAGTGCCTTTAACCTCCTGTTTGGCACAGCTTGCAATTTCTGTGCAAGATGAACAGGAATAGGGAGAACCAATGAGAGACTAGCTGTAGGTGTTATCACGGGCAAATGTAACGCTCATGCCGACCAGGAAGAGGAATTAAGCAAAGTCTCAGCGTGCCCTGCTGAAAACAGATGAGGGCCTGAAGCAATCCTGCGGTTTTGTGCCCAGCTCACAAGAAAGCGAGGTGAAGAAAGGAGCTCAGGGGCACTGTAATTCACAAACCTGCAGAGTTATAAATGACAGCTATCCTCTAAAAATATAATGAAGTAAGCCTGCGAAGGGGACTTGAAAGCGGGGCAGAATTTCAGGAAAACGATTGCAGGGGGTAGACTGGAATTGCCCTGAAAGCATAGGAAAAGAGGCAGAACGTCGACAATGATGCACTTGGCCTAAAAGGGCGTATGCGTTTTTTCCTGAATATATTCAGGAAAAAACGCATACGCCCTTTTTGGCCAACCAAGCAAGCCTGTAAAGGAAATCTGCACTACAATGAAATCTCACTGCCCCCCCCACCCCCGGGCAAAAGGGCCATCTGAAAAAAGTGTAAAATCCAGAAAGTTAGGACAGGATATGGAGAACAGGGAGCCTTGTTATGCTGATTGGCAGGGTGTAAATTGACAGCAGCCACCCTGGAAAAGTGTATGGTGTTTCCTGAAACACGTAAGAAACAAAGCAACACAGCCTATGGCACTTCAACTTATGGTCCTATAGCTTACGGAAATTAAAATCAAAAACAGACAGCCACCCCAATATTTGGGACGGCTGTGTTCTCAAGAAGCTCGTCTACAGTATCAGGTAAATATCCCAGAAAGCAAAAAATGGATAAAGAAGTTGTGGCACGTACGTACAATGCAATATCACTCAGCAATGAAATCTGTGTCATCAGGCCCGTAGCGGCATAGTGAGTGGATGCAGGTACGGTGATTCTACGTGAACTACGTCACACAGAAAAAGAAACATCATAAGATATCACTAATATATAGAATGTAAACTTGACTACACAAGAACTGAATTACAAAACAGAACAGGGTCTCAAATTCAGAAAACAAACTAGTGCTTGCTTATGGGGAAAGGTGCCTTGGGGTGCTGCATAAAACCAGAGACTGAAATTAGCACAGATAACATTCCATAAGCCAAATATGTAATAGACAAACCTACTCCTTGCTCAACGAAATGGACTCAACACCACATATTCAACGCCTAGGAATATACCTGACTAGGAAGAATCTTAAAACCCATGGATATATATGTCTCCGTAAGAGAATCAAGCGTGTGTACAGCGGCCGAAACGCAGCAGTAAAAATCCGATAAATCCCATTATCAAAATAAATTTCGAAAACAAAACACAAAGACAGTGAAATAGAGAGTAATTCTTTAATAATTCACTCAGGTCATGTGATGCAACCGGGATTGACCACATCTACACCCAGAGCTGGTTGAGACATAAGGCTGGACACTTCAGGCTGATAGCATTGTTGAGTTTCGGTGAGCAAATGCAGACCCTTTGAAGTCATACTGCATGGTACCCATTCCATGGGTCCCAACTCTCCAGGTTCAAGGCATTCTTCCTCCAGCTAAAACATGCATGGGAAACCAAGAGTATCGTCCACCGTGTGATTGGGAAACGATTTAAAATGCATCTCAGTTTTCGTATCCTGGTCCTCGGGTTCACCATTCCAGATGCTTTACTAACACTCTCCCCGCTTGGAGAGTCAGTGCCTTTAACCTCCTCTTTGGCACAGCTTGCAATTTCTGTGCAAGATGAACAGGAATAGGGAGAACCAATGAGAGACTAGCTGTAGGTGTCTGCACGGGCAAATATAACGCTCATTGCCGACCAGGAAGAGGAATTAAACAAAGGCTCAGTGTGCCCTGCTGGAAAGAGATTAGTGCCTGAAGCAATCCTGAGGTTTTGTGCCCAGCTCACAAGAAAGCGAGTTGAAGAAAGGAGCTCAGGGGCACTGTAATTCACAAACCTGCAGAGTTATAAATGACAGCTATCTTCCAAAAGTATATTGAAGTAAGCCTGCGAAGGGGACTTGAAAGCGGGGCAGAATTTCAGGAAAACGATTGCATGGGGTAGACTGGAATTGCCCTGAAAGCATAGGAAAAGAGGCACAAGGTCGACAATGATGCACTTGGCCAAAAAGTGCGTATGCGTTTTTTCTTGAATATATTCAGGAAAAAACGCATACGCCCTTTTTGGCCAATCAAGCAAGCCTGTAAAGGAAATCTGCACTACAATGAAGTCTCACTGCCCCCCGGGCAAGAGGGCCATCTGAAAAAAGTGTAAAATCCAGAAATGTAGGACAGGATATGGGGAACAGGGAGCTTTGTTATGCTGATTGGCAGGATGTAAATTGCCAACAGCCACCCTGGAGAAGTGTATGGTGTTTCCTGAAACACGTAAGAAACAAAGCAACACAGCCTATGGCACTTCCACTTATGGTCCTATAGCTTACGGAAATTAAAATCAAAAACAGAAAGCCACCCCAAAGTTTGGGACAGCTGTGTTCCCAAGAAGCTCGTCTACAGTACCAGGTAAATATCCCAGAAAGCAAAAAATGGATAAAGAAGTTGTGGCACGTACGTGCAATGCAATATCACTCAGCAATGAAATCTGTGTCATCAGGCCCGTAGCGGCATAGTGAGTGGATGCAGGTACGGTGATTCTACGTGAACTACGTCACACAGAAAAAGAAACATCATAAGATATCACTAATACACGGAATGTAAACTTGACTACACATGAACTGAATTACAAAACAGAACAGGGTCTCAAATTTAGAAAACCAACTAGTGCTTGCTTATGGGGAAAGGTGCCTTGGGTGCTGCATAAAACCAGAGACTGAAATTAGCACAGATAACTTAACATAAGCCAAATATGTAATAGACTAGACCTACTCCTTGCTCAACGAAATGGACCCAACACCACATATTCAATGCCTAGGAATATACCTGACTAGGAAGAATCTTAAAACCCATGGATATATATGTCTCCGTAAGAGAATCAAGCGTGTGTACAGCGGCCGAAACACAGCAGTGAAAATCCGATAAATCCCATTATCAAAATAAATTTCAAAAACAAAACACAAAGAGAGTGAAATAGAGAGCAATTCTTAAATAATTCACTCAGGGCATGTGATGCAACTGGGTTTTAACACATCTACACCCAGAACTGGTTGATACATAAGGCTGGACACTTCAGGCTGATAGCATTGTTGAGTTTCTGTGAGCAAATGCAGACCCTTTGAAGTCATACTGCATGGTACCCATTCCATGGGTCCCAACTCTCCAGGTTCAAGGGATTCTTCCTCCAGCTAAAACATGCATGGGAAACCCAGAGTATCGTCCACCGTGTGATTGGGAAACGTTTTAAAATGCATCTCCGTTTTCGTATCCTGGTCCTCGGGTTCACCATTCCAGATGCTTTACTAACACTCTCCCCGCTTGGAGAGTCAGTGCCTTTAACCTCCTCTTTGGCACAGCTTGCAATTTCTGTGCAAGATGAACAGGAATAGGGAGAACCAATGAAAGACTACCTGTAGGTGTCTGCACGGGCAAATGTAACACTCATTGCCCACCAGGAAGAGGAATTAAACAAAGGCTCAGTGTGCCTTGCTGGAAACAGATAAGGGCCTGAAGCAATCCTGCGGTTTTGTGCCCAGCTCACAAGAAAGCGAGTTGAAGAAAGGAGCTCAGGGGCACTGTAATTCACAAACCTGCAGAGTTATAAATGACAGCTATCCTCCAAAAATATATTGAAGTAAGCCTGCGAAGGGGACTTGAAAGCGGGGCAGAATTTCAGGAAAACGATTGCAGGGGGTAGATTGGAATTGCCCTGAAAGCATAGGAAAAGAGGCACAACGTCGACAATGATGCACTTGGCCAAAAAGGGCGTATGCGTTTTTTCCTGAATATATTCAGGAAAAAACGCATACGCCCTTTTTGGCCAACCAAGCAAGCCTGTAAAGGAAATCTGCACTACAATGAAATCTCACTGCCCCCCGGGCAAAAGGGCCATCTGAAAAAAGGGTAAAATCCAGAAAGGTAGGACAGGATATGGAGAAGAGGGAGCCTTGTTATGCTGATTGGCAGGATGTAAATTGTGAACCGCCACCCTGGAAAAGTGTATGGTGTTTCCTGAAACAAGTAAGAAATAAAGCAACACAGCCTATGGCAATTGCAATTATGGTCCTATTGCTTAGGGAAATTAAAATCAAAAACAGAAAGCCACCCCAAAATTTGGGACGGCTGTGTTCCCAAGAAGCTCGTCTACAGTACCAGGTAAATATCCCAGAAAGCAAAAAATGGATAAAGAAGTTGTGGCACGTACGTGCAATGCAATATCGCTCAGCAATGAAATCTGTGTCATCAGGCCCGTAGCGGCATAGTGAGTGGATTCAGGTACGGTGATTCTACGTGAACTACGTCACACAGAAAAAGAAACATCATAAGATATCACTAATACACGGAATGTAAACTTGACTACACATGAACTGAATTACAAAACAGAACAGGGTATCAAATTTAGAAAACCAACTAATGCTTGCTTATGGGGAAAGGTTCCTTGGGGTGCTGCATAAAACCAGAGACTGAAATTAGCACAGATAACTTTCCATAAGCCAAATATGTAATAGACAAGACCTACTCCTTGCTCAACGAAATGGACCCAACACCACATATTCAACGCCTAGGAATATACCTGACTAGGAAAAATCTTAAAACCCATGGATATATATGTCTCCGTAAGAGAATCAAGCGTGTGTACAGCGGCCGAAACGCAGCAGTGAAAATCCGATAAATCCCATTATCAAAATAAATTTCGAAAACAAAACACAAAGACAGTGAAATAGAGAGCAATTCTTAAATAATTCACTCAGGGCATGTGATGCAACCGGGATTGACCACATCTACACCCAGAGCTGGTTGAGACATAAGGCTGGACACTTCAGGCTGATAGCATTGGTGAGTTTCGGTGAGCAAATGCAGACCCTTTGAAGTCATACTGCATGGTACCCATTCCATGGGTCCCAACTCTCCAGGTTCAAGGGATTCTTCCTCCAGCTAAAACATGCATGGGAAACCCAGAGTATCGTCCACCGTGTGATTGGGAATCGATTTAAAATGCATCTCAGTTTTCGTATCCTGGTCCTCGGGTTCACAATTCCAGATGTTTTACTAACACTCTCCCTGCTTGGAGAGTCAGTGCCTTTTACCTCCTCTTTGGCACAGCTTGCAATTTCTGTGCAAGATGAACAGGAATAGGGAGAACCAATGAGAGACTAGCTGTAGGTGTCTGCACGGGCAAATGTAACGCACATTGCCCACCAGGAAGAGGAATTAAATAAAGGCTCAGTGTGCCCTGCTGGAAACAGATTAGGGCCTGAAGCAATCCTGCGGTTTTGTGCCCAGCTCACAAGAAAGCGAGTCGAAGAAACGAGCTCAGGGGCACTGTAATTCACAAACCTGCAGAGTTAAAAATGACAGCTATCCTCCAAAATTATATTGAAGTAAGCCTGCGAAGGGGACTTGAAAGCAGGGCAGAATTTCAGGAAAACGCTTTCAGGGGGTAGACTGGAATTGCCCTGAAAGCATAGGAAAAGAGGCACAACGTCGACAATGATGCACTTGGCCAAAAAGGGCGTATGCGTTTTTTCCTGAATATATTCAGGAAAAAACGCATACGCCCTTTTTGGCCAACCAAGCAAGCCTGTAAAGGAAATCTGCACTACAATGAAATCTCACTGCCCCCAGTGCAAAAGGACCATCTGAAAAAAGTGTAAAATCCAGAAAGGTAGGACAGGATATGGAGTAGAGGGAGCCTTGTTATGCTGATTGGCAGGATGTAAATTGTGAACCGCCACCCTGGAGAAGTGTATGGTGTTTCCTGAAACACGTAAGAAATAAAGCAACACAGCCTATGGCAATTGCAATTATGTTCCTATTGCTTAGGTAAATTAAAATCAAAAACAGAAAGCCACCCCAAAGTTTGGGACAGCTGTGTTCCCAAGAAGCTCGTCTACAGTACCAGGTAAATATCCCAGAAAGCAAAAAATGGATAAAGAAGTTGTGGCACGTACGTGCAATGCAATATCACTCAGCAATGAAATCTGTGTCATCAGGCCCGTAGCGGCATAGTGAGTGGATGCAGGTACGGTGATTCTACGTGAACTACGTCACACAGAAAAAGAAACATCATAAGATATCACTAATACACGGAATGTAAACTTGACTACACATGAACTGAATTACAAAACAGAACAGGGTCTCAAATTTAGAAAACCAACTAGTGCTTGCTTATGGGGAAAGGTGCCTTGGGTGCTGCATAAAACCAGAGACTGAAATTAGCACAGATAACTTAACATAAGCCAAATATGTAATAGACTAGACCTACTCCTTGCTCAACGAAATGGACCCAACACCACATATTCAATGCCTAGGAATATACCTGACTAGGAAGAATCTTAAAACCCATGGATATATATGTCTCCGTAAGAGAATCAAGCGTGTGTACAGCGGCCGAAACACAGCAGTGAAAATCCGATAAATCCCATTATCAAAATAAATTTCAAAAACAAAACACAAAGAGAGTGAAATAGAGAGCAATTCTTAAATAATTCACTCAGGGCATGTGATGCAACTGGGTTTTAACACATCTACACCCAGAGCTGGTTGATACATAAGGCTGGACACTTCAGGCTGATAGCATTGTTGAGTTTCTGTGAGCAAATGCAGACCCTTTGAAGTCATACTGCATGGTACCCATTCCATGGGTCCCAACTCTCCAGGTTCAAGGGATTCTTCCTCCAGCTAAAACATGCATGGGAAACCCAGAGTATCGTCCACCGTGTGATTGGGAAACGTTTTAAAATGCATCTCCGTTTTCGTATCCTGGTCCTCGGGTTCACCATTCCAGATGCTTTACTAACACTCTCCCCGCTTGGAGAGTCAGTGCCTTTAACCTCCTCTTTGGCACAGCTTGCAATTTCTGTGCAAGATGAACAGGAATAGGGAGAACCAATGAAAGACTACCTGTAGGTGTCTGCACGGGCAAATGTAACACTCATTGCCCACCAGGAAGAGGAATTAAACAAAGGCTCAGTGTGCCTTGCTGGAAACAGATAAGGGCCTGAAGCAATCCTGCGGTTTTGTGCCCAGCTCACAAGAAAGCGAGTTGAAGAAAGGAGCTCAGGGGCACTGTAATTCACAAACCTGCAGAGTTATAAATGACAGCTATCCTCCAAAAATATATTGAAGTAAGCCTGCGAAGGGGACTTGAAAGCGGGGCAGAATTTCAGGAAAACGATTGCAGGGGGTAGATTGGAATTGCCCTGAAAGCATAGGAAAAGAGGCACAACGTCGACAATGATGCACTTGGCCAAAAAGGGCGTATGCGTTTTTTCCTGAATATATTCAGGAAAAAACGCATACGCCCTTTTTGGCCAACCAAGCAAGCCTGTAAAGGAAATCTGCACTACAATGAAATCTCACTGCCCCCCGGGCAAAAGGGCCATCTGAAAAAAGGGTAAAATCCAGAAAGGTAGGACAGGATATGGAGAAGAGGGAGCCTTGTTATGCTGATTGGCAGGATGTAAATTGTGAACCGCCACCCTGGAAAAGTGTATGGTGTTTCCTGAAACAAGTAAGAAATAAAGCAACACAGCCTATGGCAATTGCAATTATGGTCCTATTGCTTAGGGAAATTAAAATCAAAAACAGAAAGCCACCCCAAAATTTGGGACGGCTGTGTTCCCAAGAAGCTCGTCTACAGTACCAGGTAAATATCCCAGAAAGCAAAAAATGGATAAAGAAGTTGTGGCACGTATGTGCAATGCAATATCGCTCAGCAATGAAATCTGTGTCATCAGGCCCGTAGCGGCATAGTGAGTGGATTCAGGTACGGTGATTCTACGTGAACTACGTCACACAGAAAAAGAAACATCATAAGATATCACTAATACACGGAATGTAAACTTGACTACACATGAACTGAATTACAAAACAGAACAGGGTATCAAATTTAGAAAACCAACTAATGCTTGCTTATGGGGAAAGGTTCCTTGGGGTGCTGCATAAAACCAGAGACTGAAATTAGCACAGATAACTTTCCATAAGCCAAATATGTAATAGACAAGACCTACTCCTTGCTCAACGAAATGGACCCAACACCACATATTCAACGCCTAGGAATATACCTGACTAGGAAAAATCTTAAAACCCATGGATATATATGTCTCCGTAAGAGAATCAAGCGTGTGTACAGCGGCCGAAACGCAGCAGTGAAAATCCGATAAATCCCATTATCAAAATAAATTTCGAAAACAAAACACAAAGACAGTGAAATAGAGAGCAATTCTTAAATAATTCACTCAGGGCATGTGATGCAACCGGGATTGACCACATCTACACCCAGAGCTGGTTGAGACATAAGGCTGGACACTTCAGGCTGATAGCATTGGTGAGTTTCGGTGAGCAAATGCAGACCCTTTGAAGTCATACTGCATGGTACCCATTCCATGGGTCCCAACTCTCCAGGTTCAAGGGATTCTTCCTCCAGCTAAAACATGCATGGGAAACCCAGAGTATCGTCCACCGTGTGATTGGGAAGCGATTTAAAATGCATCTCAGTTTTCGTATCCTGGTCCTCGGGTTCACAATTCCAGATGTTTTACTAACACTCTCCCTGCTTGGAGAGTCAGTGCCTTTTACCTCCTCTTTGGCACAGCTTGCAATTTCTGTGCAAGATGAACAGGAATAGGGAGAACCAATGAGAGACTAGCTGTAGGTGTCTGCACGGGCAAATGTAACGCACATTGCCCACCAGGAAGAGGAATTAAATAAAGGCTCAGTGTGCCCTGCTGGAAACAGATTAGGGCCTGAAGCAATCCTGCGGTTTTGTGCCCAGCTCACAAGAAAGCGAGTCGAAGAAACGAGCTCAGGGGCACTGTAATTCACAAACCTGCAGAGTTAAAAATGACAGCTATCCTCCAAAATTATATTGAAGTAAGCCTGCGAAGGGGACTTGAAAGCAGGGCAGAATTTCAGGAAATCGATTGCAGGGCGTAGACTGGAATTGCCCTGAAAGCATAGGAAAAGAGGCAGAACGTCAACAATGATGCACTTGGGCAAAAAGGGCGTATGCGTTTTTTCCTGAATATATTCAGGAAAAAACGCATACGCTCTTTTTGGCCAACCAAGCAAGCCTGTAAAGGAAATCTGCACTACAATGAAGTCTCACTGCCCCCCGGCAAAAGGGCCATCTGAAAAAAGTGTAAAATCCAGAAAGGTAGGACAGGATATGGAGAACAGGGAGCCTAGTTATGCTGACTGGGAGAATGTAAATTGCCAACAGCCACCCTGGAGAAGTGTATGGTGTTTCATGAAACACGTAGGAAATAAAGGAACACAGCCTATGGCAATTGCACTTATGGTCCTCTTGCTTAGGGAAATTAAAATCAAAAACAGAGATCCACCCCAAAGTTTGGGACGGCTGTGTTCCGAAGAAGCTCGTCTACAGTACCAGGTAAATATCCCAGAAAGCAAAAAATGGATAAAGATGTTGTGGCACGTACGTGCAATGCAATATCACTCAGCAATGAAATGTGTGTCATCAGGCCCGTAGCGGCATAGTGAGTGGATGCAGGTATGGTGATTCTACGTGAACTACATCACACAGAAAAAGAAACATCATAAGATATCACTAATACACAGAATGTAAACTTGACTACACATGAACTGAATTACAAAACAGAACAGGGTCACAAATTTAGAAAACCAACTAGTGCTTGCTTATGGGGAAAGGTGCCTTGGGGTGCTGCATAAAACCAGAGACTGAAATTAGCACAGATAACTTTCCATAAGCCAAATATGTAATAGACAAGACCTACTCCTTGCTCAACGAAATGGACTCAACACCACATATTCAACGCCTAGGAATATACCTGACTAGGAAGAATCTTAAAACCCATGGATTTATATGTCTCCGTAAGAGAATCAAGCGTGTGTACAGCGGCATAAACGCAGCAGTGAAAATCCGATAAATCCCATTATCAAACTAAATTTCAAAAACAAAACACAAAGACAGTGAAATAGAGAGCAATTCTTAAACAATTCACTCAGGGCATGTGATGCAACCGGGATTGACCACATCTACACCCAGAGCTGGTTGAGACATAAGGCTGGACACTTCAGGCTGATAGCATTGGTGAGTTTCGGTGAGCAAATGCAGACCCTTTGAAGTCATACTGCATGGTACCCATTCCATGGGTCCAGACTCTCCAGGTTCAAGGGATTCTTCCTCCAGCTATAACATGCATGGGAAACCCAGACTATCGTCCACCGTGTGATTGGGAAACGATTTAAAATGCATCTCAGTTTTCGTATCCTGGTCCTCGGGTTCACCATTCCAGATGCTTTACTAACACTCTCCCCGCTTGGAGAGTCAGTGCCTTTAACCTCCTCTTTGGCACAGCTTGCAATTTCTGTGCAAGATGAACAGGAATAGGGAGAACCAATGAGAGACTAGCTGTAGGTGTCTGCACGGGCAAATGTAATGCTCATTTCCCACCAGGAAGAGGAATTAACCAAACGCTCAGCGTGCCCTGCTGGAAAGAGATTAGTGCCTGAAGCAATCCTGCGGTTTTGTGCCCAGCTCACAAGAAAGCGAGTTGAAGAAAGGAGCTCAGGGTCACTGTAATTCACAAACCTGCAGAGTTATAAATGACAGCTATCCTCCAAAAAAATATTGAAGTAAGCCTGCAAAGGGGACTTGAAAGCGGGGCAGAAATTCAGGAAAACGATTGAAGGGTTAAACTGGAATTGCACTTAAAGAATAGGAAAAGAGGCAGAACGTCGATAATGATGCACTTGTCCAAAAAGTGCGGATGCTTTTTTCCCTAAATATAGTCAGGAAAAAACGCATACGCACTTTTTGGCCAACCAAGCAAGCTTGTAAATAAACCTGCACTACAATGAAGTCTCAGTGCCCCCCAGGGCAAAAGGGCCATTTAAAAAAATTGTATAATCCAGAAAAGGAGGACAGGCAATGGAAAACAGGGATCCTTATTATGCTGATGCATATGATGTAAATTGCCGACAGCCATTCTGGAGAAGTGTTATGTGTTTCCTGAAACACGTAAGAAACAAAGCAACACAGCCTATGGCACTTCCACTTATGGTCCTACAGCTTAGGGAAATTAAAATCAAAAACACCCAGCCACCTCAAAGTTTGGGACCTCTCTGTTCACAAGAACCTCGTTTACAGTACCAGGTAAATATCTCAGAGAGCAAACAATGGATAAAGAAGTTGTGGTACGTACGTACAATGGAATATCACTCAGCAATGAAATCTGTGTCATCAGGCCCGTAGTGGCATAGTGAGTGGATACAGGTATGGTGTTTCTACGTGAAATAAGTCACACATAAAAAGAAACATCATAAAATATCACTAATACACAGTATGTAAACTTGACTACACATGAACTGAATTACAAAACAGAACAGTCTCAAATTTAGAAAACCAACTTGTGCTTTCTTATGGAGAAAGGTGCGTTGGAGTGCTGCATAAAACCAGAGACTGAAATTAGCACAGATACCGTTCCATAAGCCAAATATGTAATAGACAAGACCTACTCCTTGCTCAACGAAATGGACTCAACACCACATATTCAACGCCTAGGAATATACCTGACTAGGAAGAATCTTAAAACCCGTGGATATTTATGTCTCCGTAAGAGAATCAAGAGTGTGTACAGCGGCATTAACGCAGCAGTGAAAATCCGATAAATCCCAGTGTCAAAAAAAAATTTCAAAAACAAAACACAATGACAGTGAAATAGAGAGCAATTCTTAAATAACTCACACAGGGCATGTGATGCAACCTGGTTTACCACATCTACACCCAGAGCTGGGTGAGAGATAAGGCTTGACCCTTTGGGCTGATAGCATTGGTGAGGTTCAGTGAGCAAATGCAGACCCTTTGATGTCATACTGCCTGGTACCCATTCCATGGTTCCCAACTCTCCAGGTTCAAGGGATTCTTCCTTCTGCTAAAATTTGCATGCGAAACCCAGAGTATGCTCCACCGTGTGACTGGGAAACCTTTTTACATGCATGTCTGTTTTCGTCCCCTGGTACTCAGGTTCACCATTCCAGACCCTTTTCTTACACTCTCCCCATTTGGAGAGTCAGTGCCTTTAACCTCCTGTTTGGCACTGTTTGCAATTTCTGCGCAAGATGAACAGGAATAAGGAGAACCAATGGGAGACTATCTGTAGGTGTGTGCACGGGCAAATATTTTTTTTAACATCTTTATTGGGGTATAATTGCTTTACAATGGTGTGTTAGTTTTTGCTTTATAACAAAGTGAATCAGCTATACATATACATATGCTCCCTGTGTCTTCCCTCTTGTGTCTCCCTCCCTCCCTCTCTCCCCCTTCCACCCCTCCAGGCTGTCCCAACGCCCCGAGCTAATATCCCTGTGCCTTGCGGCTGCTTCCCCCTTGCTATCTACCTTACTACATTTGTTAGTGTGTATATGTCCATGACTCTCTCTCGCCCTGTCAAAACTCACCATTCCCCCTCCCCATATCCTCAATTCCGTTCTCCAGTAGGTCTGCGCCTCTATTCCTGTCTTATCCCTAGGTTCTTCATGACATTTTTTTCCTTTAAATTCCATATATATGTGTTAGCATACGCTATTTGTCTTTTTCTTTCTGACTTACTTCACTCTGTATGACAGACTCTAGGTCTATCCATCTCATTACAAATAACTCAGTTTCATTTCTTTTTAAGGCTGAGTAATATTCCATTGTGTATATGTGCCACATCTTCTTTATCCATTCGTCCGATGATGGGCGCTTAGGTTCTTTCCATCTCCGCGCTATTGTAAATAGAGCTGCAATGAACATTTTGGTACATGACTCTTTTTGAATTTTGGTTTTCTCAGGGTATATGCCCAGTATGCACGGGCAATTTTAACACTCATTTCCCAACAGGAAAAGGAATTAACCAAAGGCTCAGCATGCCATGCTGGAACAAGATTAGGGCCTGAAGCAATCCTGCGGTTTTGTGGCCAGCTCACAAGAAAGCGAGTTGAGGAAAGGAGCTCAGGGGCACTGTCATTCACATACCTGCAGACTTATAAATGACAGAAATCGTACAAAAATATATTGAATTAAGGCTGCGAAGAGGACTTGAAAGTGGGGCAGAATTGCTGGAATCCGATTTCAGGAGGTAGACGTGAATTGCTCTGAAAGCATAAGAGAAGTGGCAGAACCTCGTCAATGAAGCACTTGGCCAAAAAGGGCATATGCATTTTTTCCAGGGCCATCATTCACGGGAGTAGGAGGCTCCCAGCATGCTCCAGTGGCCAACAGAGGGCCCACGTCGCCAAGGCGATGTGAGCTAGCCAGGCAGGAGTGACCTGACATCAGAGGGCCCACCTCACAGAATGGTAGGGAACCCAGCCAGGATCAGACTCTCCCCAGAGGGCCCACATCACCAAGGTGATGGGAACCAGGCAGGAGTGTCCTCACACCCGTGGGGCCACATCATCAAAAGTTGAGGTACCCAGCACATGTGGCCTCAAACCAGAGGACCCACATCACCATGGGTTTCGGAGTGAGGCAGGCAGGATTAACCTCACAACACATGTCCCATTGTATACAAAAGGTGTGGAAACCAGCAGTTGGATCTTCCTAGCAGGCGGCCCAGAGCACTGAGGCTATGAGATCCAGGCCGGCATGAACTCACAACAGAGGGCCCTCATTGTGATTCTGTAAGCAACCCAGCCGTTGTGACCTCAGAGCAGAAGGCCCACATCCCCATGGGGAAGGGAAACAAGCAGGAGTGTCATCGCAAGAGTGGGCACACATGAAAAAATGTGGGGAGCCCAGCAATTAGTGCCTGATGCCAGAAGGCCCTCATCACCGAGGGGCGGTGGCTCCCAGCCAGCTCCGACTGCTACCAGAGGGGCGACGTCGCCAATGCGGAGTGCGACAACCAGGCAGGAGTGACCTCAGAGCAGAGGGTCAACCTCACAGAAGTGTGAAGAACCAAAGAGGATCAGATTCTCACCAGAGGGCCCACATCACCAAGGGAATGGGAACCAGGCAGGAGTGTCCTCACACTAGTGGGGCCACATCACCGAAAAGTGAGGGACCCAGCACACGTGGCCTCAAACCAGAGGACACACATCACAAGGGAGCTGGGATTGAGGCAGGCAGGAGGAGCCTCAAAACAGAGGGACCATAGAATTAAAGAGGTGAAGAATCCCGCAGTTGGAACCTCCCAGCAGGCGGCCAGGAGCAGCGAGACTATGGGATCCAGGCCGGAGTGATCTCACACCAGAGGGCCGTCATCATGAAACTGTGAGCAACCTAGGCGTTGGGATCTCAGAGCAGAAGGCCCACATTCCCATGGGGTTGGGAACCTGTCAGAAGCGTACTCGCACCACAGGGCACACATCAGAGAATTTAGGGAACCCAGGAGTTAGGGCCTGACGCCAGAGGGCCCTCATTACCAAGGGGAGGAGACTCCAATCAGGCACCAACACCCAACTGAGGTCCCACGTCGCCAAGGTGACGTGTGACAGCCAGGTAGGAGTGACCTCACCGCAGAGGGCCTACCTCACAGAAGGGTGAGGAACACAGCCAGGATAAGACTCTCACCAGAGGGCCCACATCACCAAGGTGATCAGAACCAGGCAGGAGAGTCTTCACACCAGTGTGGCCACATCATAGAAAGGTGAGGAACCTAGCACATGTGGCCTAAACCAGAAGACCCACATCTCCAAGGGGCTCGGAATGAGGCAGGCAGGAGTAGCCTCACAACACAGGGCCCATAGAATAAAAAAGCTGAGGAATCCAGCAATGGGAACCTCCCAGCAGGCGGCCAAGAGCACCAAGTCTATGCGATTCAGGCCGCAGTAAACTCACAGCAGAGGGTCCACATCATGAAACTGCGAGCAACCCAGCCATTTGGACCTCAGAGCAGAAGGTCCACATCCCCAAGGTGTTGGGAGCATGGCAGGAGTGTCCTCGCACCACTTAGCACATATCAGAAAATGTGGGTACCCAGCAGTTAGGGCCTGACGCCAGAGGGCCCTCATCACTGAGGGGAGGAGGCTCCCAGCATGTTCCAACTACCACAAGAGGGCCCACGTCACCAAGGCGGGGTGTGCCAGCCAGGCAGGAGTGACCTCACAGCAGACGGCCCACCTCAAAGAAGTGTGAGGAACCCAACCAGGATCAGACTCTCACCAGAGGGCCCATATCACCAAGGGGACGGGAACCAGGCACGAGTGTCCTCACACCAGTGGGGCCACATCACTAAAAGATGAGGAAACTGGCACATGTGGCCACAAACCAGAGGACCTACATCACCAAGGGGCTGGGAGTGACACAGGCAGGAGGAGCCTCCCAACACAGGGCCCAAAGAATAAAAAAGGTGAGGAACCCAGCAGTTGGAACTTCCCAGCAGGCGGCCCAGAGTACAGAGGCTATGGGATCTAGGAATGAGTGAACTAACACCAGAGAGCTAACATCAGGAAACTGTGAGCAACCCAGTCGTTGGAACCTCAGAGCAGAAGGCCCATATCGCCATGGGGATGGGAACATTTCACGAGTGTCCTGGCATCACTGGGCTCACATCAGAAAACCTGGGGAGCCCAGCAGTTAGAGCCTGACACCAGAGGGACCTCATCACCGAGGACAGGAGTCTCCAAAAGGATCCAACTGCCACCAGAGGGCCGACGTCACCAAGGCAATGGGAGCAAGCCAGGCAGGAGTTACCTCAGAGCACAGGGCCCACCTCACAGAACGGTAAGGAACCCAGCCAGGATCAGACTCTCACCAGAGGGGCCACATCACCAAGGGGCTGGGAAACAGGCATGAGTGTCCTCACACCATTGGGGCCACATCATCGAAAGGTGAGGGACCCAGCACACGTGGCCTCACACCAGAGGACACACATCACAACGGGGCTGGGATTGAGGCAGGCAGGAGGAGCCTCAAAACAGAGGGCCCATAGAATAAAAAAGGTGAGGAATCCCGCAGTTGGAACCTCCCAGCAGGCGCCCAGGAGCAGCAAGCCTATGGGATCTAGGCCGGAATGAACGCACATCAGAGGGCCCTCATCATGAAACTGTGAGCACCCCAGCCGTTGGGACCTCAGAGCAGAAGGCCCAAATTCCCATGGGGTTGGGAACCTGACAGGAGTGTACTCGCACCACAGGTCGCACATCTGCAAATTTTGGGAGCCCAGGAGTTAGGGTCTGACGCAAGAGGGCCCTCATTACCGAGGGATGGAGACTCGCAGCAGACACCAACTCCCAACTGAGGGCCCACGTCACCAAGGTGATGTGTGCCAGCCAGGCAGGAGTGACCTCACCGCAGAGGGCCTACCTCACAGAAGGGTGAGGAAACCAGCCAGGATAAGACTCTCACCAGAGGGCCCACATCACCAAGGGGATCGGAACCAGGCAGGAGGGTCCTCACACCAGTGTGCCACATTATAGAAAGGTGAGGAACCCAGAACATGTGGCCTAAAACAGGGGACCCACATCTCCAAGGGGCTAGGAGTGAGGCAAGCAGGAGTATCCTCACAAAACAGAGCCCACAGAATAAAAGTTGTGAGGAATCCAGCAGTTGGAACCGGCCAGTAGGCCGCCCAGAGCACAGAGTCTATGGGATCCAGGCCACAGCAAACTCACAGCAGAGGTCCCACATCATGAAACTGTGAGCAACCCAGCGGATGGGACCTCAGAGCAGAAGGCCCACATCCCTATGGGGATGGGAACCTGACAGGAGTGTCCTCGGCCCACTTCCACGAATCAGAAAATGTGGGAACCCAGCAGTTAGGACCTGAGGCCAGAGGACCCTCATCACCGAGGGGAGGAGGCTCCCAGCAGGCTCTAACTGCCACCATAAGGCCGATGTCACCAAGGCGGGGTGTGCCAACCAGGCAGGAGTGACCTCAGAGCAGAAAGCCCACCTCACAGAAGTGTGAGGAACCCAACAAGGATCAGACTGTCACCAGAGGGCCAACATCACCAAGGGAATGGGAACCAGGCAGGAGTGTCCTCACACCAGTGGGGCTACATCACCATAATTTGAGGGACCCAGCACACGTGGCCTCAAACCTGAGGACACACATCACCAAGGGGCTGGGAGTGAGGCAGGCCAGAGGATCCTCAAAACAGAGGGACCATAGAATAAAAAAGGTGAGGAATCCCACCGTTGGAACCTCCGGCAGGCAGCCAGGAGCAGCGAGGCTATGGGATCTAGGCAGGAGTGAACTCACACCAGAGGGCCCTCATCATGAAACTGTGAGCAACACAGCCGTTGGGACCTCAGAGCAGAAGGCTCACATCCCCATGGGGATGGGAACCTGGCAGGAGTGTCCTTGCACCACTTAGCACGAATCAGAAAATGTGGGAACCCAGCAGTTAGGGCCTGAGGCCAGAGAGCCCTCATCACCGAGGGGAGGAGGCTCCCAGCAGGCTCCAACTGCCACCATATGGCCGACGTTGCCAAGGCGGGGTGTGCCAGCCAGGCAGGAGTGAGCTCAGAGCAGAGGGCCCACCTCACAGAAGGGTGAGGAACCTAACCAGGATCAGACTCTCACCAGAGGGCCAACATCACCAAGGTGATGGGAACCAGGCAAGACTGTCCTAACAGCAGTGGGGCCAACATCACCAAGGGAATGGGAACCAGGCAAGAGTGTCCTCACACCCGTGTGGCCACATTATAGAAAGGTGAGGAACACAGCACATGTGGCCTCAAACAAGGGGACACACATCACGAAGGGGCTGGGAGTGAGGCATGCAGGAGGAGACGCACAACCGAGGGCCCATAGAATAAAAAAGGTGAGGAATCGAGAAGTTGGAAACTCCAAGCTGGAGGCCCAGAGCACTGACACTATGGGATACAGGCCAGAGTGAACACACAGCAAAGGGCCCACATCATGAAACTGTGAGCAACCCAGCAGTTGGGACCACAGAACAGAAGTCCCACATGCCCATGGGGATGGGAACCTGGCAGGAGTGACTCGCACCACTGGGCACACATCAGAAAATGTGTGGAGCCCAGCACTTAGGGCCTGACACCAGAAGGCCCTCATCACTGAGGGGAGGAGGCCCCAGCACACTCCAACTGCCACCAGAGGGTCCACATCGCCAAGGCGACGTGCGCCAGCCAGGCAGGATTGACCTCACAGCAGAGGGCCCACATCATGAAAGTGTGAGCAACCCAGCCGTTAGGACCTCAGAACAGAAGGCCCACACGCTCATGAGGATGGGAACCTGGCAGGAGTGCCCTCGTACCACTTAGCACGTATCAGAAAATGTGGGAACCCCGCCATTAGGGTCTGACGCCAGAGGGCCTCATCACCGCGGGAAGGAGGCTCCCAGCAGGCTCCAACTGCCACCAGGGTGCCGAAGTCAACAAGGCGGGTTGTGCCAGCCAGGCAGGAGTGACCTCAGAGAAGAGGGCTCACCTCACGGATGTGTGAGGAACCCAACCAGGATCAGAGTCTCACCAGAGGGCCCACATCACCAAGGGGATGGGAACCAGGCAGGAGTGTCCACACACCAGTGGGGCCACATCATCAAAAGATGAGGAACCCATCACATATGGCCTCAAACCTGAGGACATACATCACCATGTGGCTGGGAGTGAGGCAGGTATCTGGAGGGGCACATTTAACTCTAATTTCCCACCAGGAAGAGGAATTAACCAAAGGCTCAGAGTGCCGTGCCGGACCCTGATTATGGCCTGAAGCAAACCTGCAGTTTTGTGGCCAGCTTACAAGGAAGCGAGTTAAGAAAGGAGCTCAGGGGCACTGTAATTCACAAACCTGCAGAGATAAATGACAGCTATTGGCAAAAATATATCGAAGTAAGTCTGCAAAGAGGACTTGAAAACGAGGCAGAATTGCAGGAATCATATTTCAAGAGTTAGATTGGAATTGCATTTAAAGCATATGAAAAGCGGCAGATCTTTGACAGTGATACACATGAACAAAAAGTGCGTATACATTTTTCCTGAATATATTCAGGAAAAAACGCATATGAACATTTTGGCCAACCAAGCACTCCAGCAATGGAAATCCACACTACAATGAAGTCACATTTCCCATTCGTCAAAAAGGCCATCTGAATAAAGTGTAAAAGCCAGAAACACAGGACAGGCCATGGAGAACAGGGAGCCGTGTTATGCTGATGGGCGGGATGTAAATTGCCAACAGACACTCTGGAGATGTTCATGGTGTATCCTGAAACATCTAAAAAACAAAGCTACAGAGCCTAGGACACTTCCACTTTTGGCCCTATAGCTTAGGAAAATTAAAATCAACAAGACACAGCCAACACAAAATTTAGGGCTGCTGTGTTTACAAGAACCTCGAGTCCAGTACAAATTAAATATCCCAGAAAGAAAAAAATGGATAAAGAAGTTGTGCTACTTACGTACAACGGAATATCACTCAGCAGTGAAATCAATGTCATCAGGCCTGTAGCAGCAAATTGAGTGGATTTAATTATGATGATTCTAAGAGAAATATATCACACAAAGAAAGATAATTATCATAAGATATCACTAATAGAGGGAGTGTAAACTTGGCTACACATAAACTGAATTACAAAACCGAACAGAGTCTCACATTTAGATAAAAACCTTATGCTTGCTTAAGGGGAAAGTTGAGTTGGGCTGCTGTATAAAAACAGATTGAAATTAGCACACATACCATTCCATAAGCCAAATACGTAATAAACAAGACCTACTCTTTGCTCAACGAAATAGACTCATCCATGGTGTATCACCTCACACCTATTAGAATGGGCATCATCAGAAAATCTACAAACAACAAATGCTGGAAACGGTGTGGAGATAAGGAATCCTCTTCCACTATTGTTGGGAACGTAAATTGATACAGTCACTGTGGAGAACATTATGGAGTTTCTTATAAAACTAAGAATAGAATTACCATATGATACAGCAATCCCTCTACTGGGCATATACCCAGACAAAACCATAAATCAAAAAGAGACATTCACCACAATGTTCATTGCATCACTATTTACACTATCCAGGAAATGGAAGCAACCTAAATGCCCACAGACAGACGAATGCATAAAGATGTGGTACATATATAAAATGGAATTTACTAAGCCATAAAAAGGAATGAAATTGGGACATTTGTAGAGACGTTGATGGATCTAGAGACTGTCATACAGAGTGAAGTAAGTCAGAAAGAGAAAAACAAATCTTGTATATTAATGCATATATGTGGAACCTAGAAAAATTGTACAGATGAACCGTTTTGCAAGGCAGAAATAGAGCAATACATGTATACAACAAACGTATGGACAACAAGGGGGGAAAGCTGTTGGGGATGGTGGTGGGAGGAGTTGAGATATTGGGATTGGTATGTATACATTTATATGTATAAAGTAGATAACCAAAAACAACCTGCTGTATAAAAATATAAAATTAAATTCAAAATAAAAAAATAAAATTAAAAAAAGTAAAACAGAAAAATATTCTTCCCTTCACATACATGTATTTATATGAATAAATTATTTCCATGCTTATATCTGTAAATACACAAAAGAGGAATAAAATCTACCTTGAACCAAAAACGAAAAAAAGATAAAAAAGAACAGAACCCACCAGTTACACAGAGGAAAACCGTTTCAGGGCACTTGCTCCAATTGCAAACAATTCTGAAGTTGGTCAGTGGTGGGGAATCATCTCCCATTCAGCCAGCATGCTCCTCGCAACAAGCGTCCTCACTGCAAAGCTGGGGGACCGTGCCGAGGTATCTGTGAGTAAACGTGGGCCGAGCCCCAGGCCAGCTGCTGCTGAAATGTTCCCACCCTTCCAAGGCTAAACACCTGAATATGTACAAGGACTTGAAAACCTAGAGGAAGGGCCATGGAGCCACATGAGGGACAGCATGCCAGCCGACTTGGTGCCTGCAGGCCAGCCAGGATGGTCCTGGCCCTGGGTGCTCTTCTGGAAGCTCTCCATTTCCCTGCCTGAGATACCCCTGCTGTCCCGGCCCCCACTGCTTTCTTCCTTCCTCACCTGTGCCCAGGGAGAAATTCCAGCGGCAGGTGTGGGTGACACATCCTCTTCTTTAGCAGGTAGCATCTTGGCAACTGCTGCAGAAAGTCCAGCAGAGCCCCACTCACACTGGGACACCCACAAAGCCGTGGCCTCTCACTCCCTCCCACCAGCCCAGCCCCGAGACTGCTGACAGGGCAGAGAAAATGGCGTCAGGCACAGCTGCAGGGGCTCTTGCTGCCTGGAGCGGTGTTTATATTGATCTCAACCCAGGCACACCTGGGGAGGGCTGGCCGGCACGGTCAGGCTTCCCAAGCCAGCCAATAATCACCCCTCAGGGGCTCACAGTTGCTGAAAATGGAACTTGCTGAATTGGCCAGGTCCAAGGAACAGGTGTGGGCTCCTGAGAGTCAGGATAGACAAGGGGCTGCAGCTCTGGCTTGTTTTCTAATTATATTATCTGGCCCATGAGTGGGAGACAACTTCAAGAAAACCCTCTCCTAATGAGAGGAACCCAGGAGTCAGGGAGAGGAGGGGTGGGTGGTGGTTGGAGACAGAGGCCTGGTGCCCCGGGTGCAGTGGAAGTCTCTGGAAGACCAGGTGGAGGAGGCCGCACAGAGTGATGCCCAGGGTCACAGACCTGTCAGAGCTGCTGTTTGTTAGTTCAAGTCCTGCTCTGAGGTGCTCTGTGTCAGATCTGAGCGACAGGTGAGCTGGGAGTGCTCTGCAATGAGGGCTATGTGCACGGTTCCTGTGTGCCCAGCCCTGCCAAGGTACCTGCAAGGGTAGCTCTGTATCCTGGGAGGGGCCTGACCACGGGAGCCCCATGGACTGCAGAGGACCTGCCCAGGGAATCCCATATCCTGGGAGGGGCCTGAACACGAGAGCCCCGTGGGCTGGGGTGGGGGTAGGGTACCTGCCCAGGTGAGCTCCATATCCTGGGATTGGCCTGACCTCGAGAGCCCCATGGGCTGCTGGAGTCCTGGTAAAGGATGTCAGGACAGTCAGTGAAGCCACTGAGGATATACCTCCAGTAGTTCCTAAATCCTACACCCTGCTGGTCATTCTACCAACCACCAGGACTTGGTATTCTGTATTAGTCTTCACTGATGCCTTCTTTTGTATTCCATTAGTCCCAGAGTCACAAGAAATTTTGGCTTGTGAGTGACAGGACTCAACATACAACTAAAACAATACTTCCAGGCTGTCTTGCCCCAAGGGTTCAAAAATTCCCACACCATCTTTGGGGAAAGCTCAGCTAAAGACCTAAAAGTTCTACCTCTGGAAAAGGAAACACTCCTTCAATATTCAGACGACATTCTGATCGCCAGCCCTACTAAGGAGGCCTCAGAACTACCAAGCCAATAAAGGATAGAAGTTGTCCACGAAAAAGCTCAAGTATCACAGACTACGGTGACCTGCCTGGGCTTCATTCTCACAGAAGGTCGGAGAAGCCCATCCCAGGAAAGGGAAGAAACAATTTACAGCCTTACCCCTTTCTGAAACTAGAAGACAGCTTAGGGGTTCCTGGGGAAGCCAGGGTTTCCTGCCTCTGGATCCCTAACTACAGTCTACTAGCTGGGCCTCTATATGAAACACTGAAAGGAAAAGATGATGATCCTTTTGAATAGAATCCAGAAGTGGCCTTTCAAGAATGGAAAGAGCAGTCAATTCAGACCCTTGCCCTGGAACTCCCTAATTTAGCTAAACCCTTTGACCTTTACATTCCTGGCGAAAGGTGAATCGCCATTGGAGTATTAGTGCAAAAACTGGGACCACTTGAAATGGAACAATGCAAGAATGCCATCCAGGTAGGATAAACTATGGTCACCAAGGGGCTTGGCCCACCGCCACATCTGGCCAAGATACTGGTGGTATCTGAAAACCTGGAAATCAGCAGCCCAAAAGGCCACCTCCCTTCTAAGGGAAACGGACCCCACGTGGTGATCCTAACCCCCAACCATGCCCTGAAGTTGCAGGGTTTGCTCCGTGGGCACACTGACCTCGATTGAGGAGGCCCTCCAACTCCAACCTCCAGAGAGATAACCGGGGGCAACGGGGCACCATGACGACCCGTGTGACCATCACTTGACCTGGAGTTTCTCTCATAAAACAACAAGAGTGTGTCCCAAAAGAGTAGACTACTGCTTGCAGTACTTACTGTACCCAGAGGGGAGCTAATAATCTTGGCGGGGGAACCGTATATCATGCTGTCACCATAGAAAAGCCTACAGACACCCTGATGATGGTGGCCAATAAGACCGGCTGGACTCCTGTTTACTTCCAAAGGCTCTTGACTCAGTGACCATCATGATCCTTCATCACCACTGACCCTGGACTGTCTGGGAGCTGAGCGGGCAGGATCCTGACACCTGGTGCTGTTTTTACGTTAATTCAGGGGCCTAATGGAAGAAAGCACAGACTGTTGGTCAGAGCATCTAGGCTGGCAGAAACGGTCAGCCTAAGGTGGCCGAACAAATGTGGGGCGGAGTGAAACTGGACCTCACAGCGCCACTGCACATCTCCTTTCTGGACCCTTAAAGGTCATTAGAATCTATAACACTTCCAATACTGGTGCTCAGGTGGACGAGCAGGGAGGCAGGAGGCCTGGGGACAATCAACGTCACCTGGAGGCTGCTGGGGAGAAGTTCTGACCCTCGCCCACGGGTATGAAGCCTCCTAACTCAGCACTCAGCAGTTACAGAAGAAGGGTCTGCACCCGCAGCACTCCAAGAATGAGGAAAGGGACAAAAGGCAGAAGAGAAGTTTGTCCCAGGCAAAGCCCCTTAAAAATGCCTGGGAGATAAAAATAGAATCTGGGCAATAAAATAAAGTCTAACCATTTTTATCCTTTGTGCTTTGTCTAATTTCAGGTGCTCCTAGTGTCCCGCATACAGAGGTTCCACACCCGGCACTTCAGACCAGATTTCCTAGAGCAGAATGGCTCGATGACACTTCAGCTCCTGGGGCCCAGTTCAGACTCCGTGACATAGAGCCTGAGCTGCAGCCAACCAGGTCCTCGAGAGCTCAGCCCCCTCCCTCCCAGTGACTCTGACAGGATCTCTACACAGCAGCCCAGCCCACAGCCCACAGGGTAGCACCTCTCCATTCTCTGATCAAAATATAAAGTTTCCTTTGCTTTTGAACCAAACTCAGTCTCGATCTATTGGCTCCAATGACACTGGGCAGGGGGACACTTGTTGGCGTCCACTCTGGAGGATCAGTAACAGAAATTGAGAACATTGTAACTTCAATGAACAGATGTGTGAGCCAAACTGTAATTAACATAGAACAGTGTATAAGGCTCGGGTAAAATAAGATGTTTCTAACACTTCCATTTGATATTTCCATCACTTTCTTATAAGCAAGTTCAGTGAAAAGGTTTGTCTTCTTTGTCAGGTCAATATTAGAGAAACAAAGTGATTTCTTTCCAAGGATGTACATCTAATAATCTTGGTTAAAGCTTCAATCTTGTTTTAAATGCTTTTGCATTGAAAATGATACCTCTCTTTCAGCTCCCCCATTTCTGAGAAGCATAAAATCTTATAATTTATTATTACCAAAGGGAAATGGTAGGAGGAGGGATCAATTAACAGTTTGGGATTAACACATACACACTGCTATGTATGAAATCATCAGCAAGGAACTACTGTATAGCACAGGGAACTACACTCAATATTTTGCAATAACCTATAAGGGGAAATGATCTGAAAAAGAATAGATATTTTTATTGACATCATCCATCAATGACAGTAAAAATGGAATCTAAGGGAAGACAGTGGTGAGTGCTTCTGACCCTGAAGACTTCAATCATCTAAAGTTTGGACTCTGCCTACTTCCCAAGGCCCTTAATGAACATATGTGTAGCCGTAGCTTAAAAAATTCCCCAGTTTGGGTTGCGGAGAGACACTGATATTTAAAATCCCCTGGTGTTCTCCTCACATGAATGGGACCCTTCCTACACCTAAAACATGCCTGTCACACCCAGAGGATGGTATACCGTCTGATCGGGAAAAGTTTGGAAAAGGCATCTCATCTCCTCATCTCTTGGTGCTAGGGTTCACCACTCCAGCGTCTTTACTAACAGTCTCCCCACTTGGAGATGTCAGCACTGTCAACATCCTGTTGCATACAGTTTGGAATTTGTCCAGAGGATGAAGCAGAAGGAGGAGGAACAATGAGAGACAAGTCCTAGGTGTTCGGACAGGCACATGCCACTCTAATTTCCAATCAGGAAGACGAATTGACCAAAGGCTAGGGTTGCCCATGGAAACAGAATAGGGCTTGAGGAATCCTGATGCTTTGTGGCCAGTTCCCATAAACACAAGTTGGAAAATGGAACTCAGGGGCACTAAAATTCACGAAACTGCAGAATTGAAAATATCTATCACTGAAAAATGTCTTGAGGAAAGTCAGAGAAAAGGACTTGTAAGCAACGGAGAATGGCAGGAAAGGGATTGGAAGAGGTAGAAAGGACTCGCCATTAAGCACAAGAAAAGGGGCTGAACATTGCCAACATTGCAGTTGGCCAAAAAGGGTGTATGCGTCTTTTTCTGTATATATTCAAGAAAAGGGCATACACTTTTTTAGCCAACCAAACAGGTGGGCACTGGAAATCAATACTACAAAACATATCACTTTGCATCAGTCAGAAGAGCCGTCCTCATAAAGTGTAAACACCAGAAATGCAGGACAGGGCAAGGAGAAAAGGGAGCCCTGTGAGTCTTATAGTGGAAATGTATATTGCCAACGGTCACTCTGGATAAGTCTATTGTGTTTACTAAAGCATCTAAAAAATGAGCTACCGAGCACAGGGCACTTGCACTCATGGACGTATATCTTGGGAAAAACAAAAATCGAGAGGACACAGGCACCCCAATGTTTACCACCTCTCTGTTTAAAAGATCTTCGACTAGGATATAACTTAAATGTATCTGCAGAGAAAAAACGGACAGAGATGTGGTGCTTATGTAGAGTGGAATATTACTCAGCCTGGAAATCAATGAAATACGGCCAGTTATAACAACTCCAGAGGAGTTACGTGTGATCATTCGAAGTCACATAATTCAAAAAGAAAAAGACATAAGATATCACTAATACATGGAATGTTAACATGGCTACACATGAACTGAATTACAAAAGAGAAGAGGGTTTCAAATTAAGAAAACCAACTTATGCTTCCTTAAGGGGAAAGGTGAGTTGGGGTGCTGCATAAAACCAGAGATTGAAATTAGCACAGATACCATTCCATAAGCCAAATATGTAATAGTCAAGACCTACTCCTTGCTCAATGAAATGGACTCAACACGCCATATTCAATTCCTAAGAATATAACGGATTAGTAAGAATCTTAAAACCCATGGACTTATATGTCTCCGTAAGAGAATCAAGCGCGTGTACAGCGGCATAAACGAAGCAGTGAAAATCCGATAAATCCCATTATTAAAATAAATTTCAAAAACAAAACACAATGACAGTGAAATAGGTAGCAATTCTTAAATAATTCACTCAGGGCATGTGATGCAACCTGGATTTACCACATCTACACCCAGAGCTGGTTGAGACATAAGGCTGGACACTTCAGGCTGATAGCATTGGTGAGTTTCAGTGAACAAATGCAGATCCTTTGAAGTCATACTGCATGGTACCCATTCCAAGGGTCCCAACTCTCCAGGTTCAAGGGATGCTTTCTTCAGCTAAAACATGCGTGGGAAACGCCGAGTATGGTCCACTGTGTGATTAGGAAACGATTTAAAATGCATCTCAGTTTTCGTATCCTGGTCCTCGGGTTCACCATTCCAGACGGTTTACTAACACTCTCCCCGCTTGGAGAGTCAGTGCCTTTAACCTCCTGTTTGGCACAGCTTGCAATTTCTGCGCAAGATGAACAGGATTAGGGAGAACCAATGAGAGACTAGCTATAGGTGTCTGCACGGGCAAATGTAAGGCTAATTTCCCACCAGGAAGAGGAATTAACCAAAGGCTCAGCATGCCCTGCCGGAAACAGATTAGGGCCTGAAGCAATCCTGCGGTTTTGTGCCCAGCTCACAAGAAAGCGATTTGAAGAAAGGAGCTCAGGGGCACTGTAATTCACAAACCTGCAGAGTTATAAATGACAGCTATCCTCCAAAAATATATTGAAGTAAGCCTGCGAAGGGGACTTGAAAGCGGGGCAGAATTTCAGGAAAACGATTGCAGGGGTAGACTGGAATTGCCCTGAAAGCATAGGAAAAGAGGCACAAGGTCGACAATGATGCACTTGGCCAAAAAGGGCGTATGCGTTTTTTCCTGAATATATTCAGGAAAAAACGCATACGCCCTTTTTGGCCAACCAAGCAAGCCTGTAAAGGAAATCTGCACCACAATGAACTCTCACTGCCCCCCGGGCAAAAGGGCCATCTGAAAAAAGTGTAAATTCCAGAAATGTATGACAGGATATGGAGAACAGGGAGCCTTGTTATGCTGATTGGCAGGATGTAAATTGCCAGCAGCCACCCTGGAGAAGTGTATGGTGTTTCCTGAAAAACGTAAGGAACAAAGCAACACAGCCTATGGCAATTGCACTTTTGGTCCTATTCCTTAGGGAAATTAAAATCAAAAACAGAGAGCCACCCCAAAGTTTGGGATGGCTGTGTTCCCCAGAAGCTCGTCTACAGTACCAGGTAAATATCCCAGAAAGCAAAAAATGGATAAAGAAGTTGTGGCACGTACGTGCAATGCAATATCACTCAGCAATGAAATCTGTGTCATCAGGCCCGTAGCGGCATATTGAGTGGATTCAGGTACGGTGATTCTACGTGAACTACGTCACACAGAAAAAGAAACATCATAAGATATCACTAATACACGGAATGTAAACTTGACTACACATGAACTGAATTACAAAACAGAACAGGGTCTCAAATTTAGAAAACCACCTAGTGCTTGCTTATGGGGAAAGGTGCCTTGGGGTGCTGCATAAAACCAGAGACTGAAATTAGCACAGATAACTTTCCATAAGCCAAATATGTAATACACAAGACCTACTCCTTGCTCAACGAAATGGACCCAACACCACATATTCAACGCCTAGGAATATACCTGACTAGGAAGAATCTTAAAACCCATGGATATATATGTCTCCATAAGAGAATCAAGCGTGTGTACAGCGGCCGAAACGCAGCAGTGAAAATCCGATAAATCCCATTATGAAAATAAATTTCGAAAACAAAACACAAAGACAGTGAAATACAGAGCAATTCTTAAATAATTCACTCAGGGCATGTGATGCAACCGGGATTGACCACATCTACACCCAGAGCTGGTTGAGACATAAGGCTGGACACTTCAGGCTGATAGCATTGGTGAGTTTCGGTGAGCAAATGCAGACCCTTTGAAATCATACTGCATGGTACCCATTCCATGGGTCCCAACTCTCCAGGTTCAAGGGATTCTTCCTCCAGATAAAACATGCATGGGAAACCCAGAGTATCGTCCACCGTGTGATTGGGAAACGATTTAAAATGCATCTCAGTTTTCGTATCCTGGTCCTCGGGTTCACCATTCCAGATGCTTTTCTAACACTCTCTCCGCTTGGAGAGTCAGTGCCTTTAACCTCCTCTTTGGCACAGCTTGGAATTTCTGTGCAAGATGAACAGGAATAGGGAGAACCAATGAGAGACTAGTGGTAGGTGTCTGCACGGGCAAATGTAATGCTCATTGCCTACCAGGAAGAGGAATTAAACCAAGGCTCAGTGTGCCCTGCTGGAAACAGATGAGGGCCTGAAGCAATCCTGCAGTTTTGTGTCCAGCTCACAAGAAAGCGAGTTGAAGAAAGGAGCTCAGGGGCACTGTAATTCACAAACCTGCAGAGTTATAAATGACAGCTATCTTCCAAAAGTATATTGAAGTAAGCCTGCGTAGGGGACTTGAAAACCGGGCAGAATTTCAGGAAAACGATTGCCGGTGGTAGACTGGAATTGCCCTGAAAGCATAGGAAAAGAGCCACAACGTCGACAATGATGCACTTGGCCAAAAAGTGCGTATGCGTTTTTTCCTGAATATATTCAGGAAAAAACGCATACGCCATTTTTGGCCAACCAAGCAAGCCTGTAAAGAAATCTGCACTACAATGAAGTCTCACTGCCCCCCGGGCAAGAGGGCCATCTTAAAAAAGTGTAAAATCCAGAAAGGTAGGACAGGATATGGAGAACAGGGAGCCTTGTTATGCTGATTGGCAGGATGTAATTTTCCAACAGCCACCCTGGAGAAGTGTATGGTGTTTCCTGAAACACGTAAGAAACAAAGCAACACAGCCTATGGCACTTCCACTTATGGTCCTATAGCTTATGGAAATTAAAATCAAAAACAGACAGCCACCCCAATATTTGGGATGGCTGTGTTCACAAGAAGCTCGTCTACAGTACCAGGTAAATATCACAGAAAGCAAAAAATGAATAAAGAAGTTGTGGCACGTACGTGCAATGCAATATCACTCAGCAATGAAATCTGTGTCATCAGGCCCGTAGCGGCATAGTGAGTGGATGCAGGTACGGTGATTCTACGTGAACTAGGTCACACAAAAAAGAAACATCATAAGATATCACTAATACACGGAATGTAAACTTGACTACACATGAACTGAATTACAAAACAGAACAGGGTCTCAAATTTAGAAAACCACCTAGTGCTTGCTTATGGGGAAAGGTGCCTTGGGGTGCTGCATAAAACCAGAGACTGAAATTAGCACAGATAACTTTCCATAAGCCAAATATGTAATACACAAGACCTACTCCTTGCTCAGCGAAATGGACCCAACACCACATATTCAACGCCTAGGAATATACCTGACTAGGAAGAATCTTAAAACCCATGGATATATATGTTTCCATAAGAGAATAAAGCGTGTGTACAGCGGCCGATACGCAGCAGTGAAAATCCGATAAATCCCATTATCAAAATAAATTTCGAAAACAAAACACAAAGACAGTGAAATAGAGAGCAATTCTTAAATAATTCACTCAGGGCATGTGATGCAACCGGGATTTACCACATCTATACCCAGAGCTGATTGAGACATAAGGCTGGACACTTCAGGCTGATAGCATTGGTGAGTTTCGGTGAGCAAATGCAGACCCTTTGAAGTCATACTGCATGGTACCCATTCCATGGGTCCCAATTCTCCAGGGTCAAGGGATTCTTCCTCCAGCTAAAACATGCATGGGAAACCCAGAGTATCGTCCACCGTGTGATTGGGAAACGATTTAAAATGCATCTCAGTTTTCGTATCCTGGTCCTCGGGTTCACCATTCCAGATGCTTTACTAACACTCTCCCCGCTTGGAGAGTCAGTGCCGTTAACCTCCTGTTTGGCACAGCTTGCAATTTCTGTGCAAGATGAACAGGAATAGGGAGAACCAATGAGAGACTAGCTGTAGGTGTCTGCATGGGCAAATGTAACGCTCATTGCCCACCAGGAAGAGGAATTAAACAAAGGCTCAGTGTGCCCTGCTGGAAAGAGATTAGGACCTGAAGCAATCCTGCGGTTTTGTGCCCAGCTCACAAGAAAGCAAGTTGAAGAAAGGAGCTCAGGGGCACTGTAATTCACAAACCTGCAGAGTTATAAATGACAGCTATATTCCAAAAGTATATTGAAGTAAGTCTGCGAAGGGGACTTGAATGCGGGGCAGAATTTCAGGAAAACGATTGCAGGGTGTAGACTGGAATTGCCCTGAAAGCATAGGAAAAGAGGCAGAACGTCGACAATGATGCACTTGGCCAAAAAGGGCGTATGCGTTTTTTCCTGAATATATTCAGGAAAAAACGCATACGCCCTTTTTGGCCAACCAAGCAAGCCTGTAAAGGAAATCTGCACTACAATAAAGTCTCACTGCCCCCCGGGCAAAAGGGCCATCTGAAAAAAGTGTAAAATCCAGAAAGGTAGGACAGGATATGGAGAACAGGGAGCCTTGTTATGCTGATTGGCAGGATGTAAATTGCCAGCAGCCACCCTGGAGAAGTGTATGGTGTTTCCTGAAAAACGTAAGGAACAAAGCAACACAGCCTATGGCAATTGCACTTTTGGTCCTATTCCTTAGGGAAATTAAAATCAAAAACAGAGAGCCACCCCAAAGTTTGGGATGGCTGTGTTCCCCAGAAGCTCGTCTACAGTACCAGGTAAATATCCCAGAAAGCAAAAAATGGATAAAGAAGTTGTGGCACGTACGTGCAATGCAATATCACTCAGCAATGAAATCTGTGTCATCAGGCCCGTAGCGGCATATTGAGTGGATTCAGGTACGGTGATTCTACGTGAACTACGTCACACAGAAAAAGAAACATCATAAGATATCACTAATACACGGAATGTAAACTTGACTACACATGAACTGAATTACAAAACAGAACAGGGTCTCAAATTTAGAAAACCACCTAGTGCTTGCTTATGGGGAAAGGTGCCTTGGGGTGCTGCATAAAACCAGAGACTGAAATTAGCACAGATAACTTTCCATAAGCCAAATATGTAATACACAAGACCTACTCCTTGCTCAACGAAATGGACCCAACACCACATATTCAACGCCTAGGAATATACCTGACTAGGAAGAATCTTAAAACCCATGGATATATATGTCTCCATAAGAGAATCAAGCGTGTGTACAGCGGCCGAAACGCAGCAGTGAAAATCCGATAAATCCCATTATCAAAATAAATTTCGAAAACAAAACACAAAGACAGTGAAATACAGAGCAATTCTTAAATAATTCACTCAGGGCATGTGATGCAACCGGGATTGACCACATCTACACCCAGAGCTGGTTGAGACATACGGCTGGACACTTCAGGCTGATAGCATTGGTGAGTTTCGGTGAGCAAATGCAGACCCTTTGAAATCATACTGCATGGTACCCATTCCATGGGTCCCAACTCTCCAGGTTCAAGGGATTCTTCCTCCAGCTAAAACATGCATGGGAAACCCAGAGTATCGTCCACCGTGTGATTGGGAAACGATTTAAAATGCATCTCAGTTTTCGTATCCTGGTCCTGGGGTTCACCATTCCAGATGCTTTACTAACACTCTCTCCGCTTGGAGAGTCAGTGCCTTTAACCTCCTCTTTTGCACAGCTTGGAATTTCTGTGAAAGATGAACAGGAATAGGGAGAACCAATGAGAGACTAGCTGTAGGTGTCTGCACGGGCAAATGTAATGCTCATTGCCTAACAGGAAGAGGAATTAAACCAAGGCTCAGTGTGCCCCGCTGGAAACAGATTAGGACCTGAAGCAATCCTGCGGTTTTGTGCCCAGCTCACAAGAAAGCAAGTTGAAGAAAGGAGCTCAGGGGCACTGTAATTCACAAACCTGCAGAGGTATAAATGACAGCTATCTTCCAAAAGTATATTGAAGTAAGCCTGCGAAGGGGACTTGAAAGCGGGGCAGAATTTCAGGAAAACGATTGCAGGGTGTAGACTGGAATTGCCCTGAAAGCATAGGAAAAGAGGCAGAACGTCGACAATGATGCACTTGGCCAAAAAGGGCGTATGCGTTTTTTCCTGAATATATTCAGGAAAAAACGCATACGCACTTTTTGGCCAACCAAGCAAGCCTGTAAAGGAAATCTGCACTACAATGAAGTCTCTCTGCCCCCCGGGAAAAAGGGCCATCTGAAAAAAGTGTAAAATCCAGAAATGTACGACAGGATATGGAGAACAGGGAGCCTTGTTATGCTGATTGGCAGGATGTAAATTGCCAACATCCACCCTGGAAAAATGTATGGTGTTTCCTGAAACACGTAAGAAATAAAGGAACACAGCCTATGGCAATTGCACTTATGGTCCTATACCTTAGGGAAATTAAAATCAAAAACAGAGAGCCACCCCAAAGTTTGGGACGGCTGTGTTCCCAAGAAGCTCGTCTACAGTACCAGGTAAATATCCCAGAAAGCAAAAAATGGATAAAGAAGTTGTGGCACATACGTGCAATGCAGTATCACTCAGCAATGAAATCTGTGTCATCAGGCCCGTAGCGGCATAGTGAGTGGATGCAGGTACGGTGATTCTACGTGAACTACGTCACACAGAAAAAGAAACATCATAAGTTATCACTAATACACAGAATGTAAACTTGACTACACATGAACTGAATTACAAAACAGAACAGGGTCTCAAATTTAGAAAACCAACTAGTGCGTGCTTATGGGGAAAGGTGCCTTGGGGTGCTGCATAAAACCAGAGACTGAAATTAGCACAGATAACATTCCATAAGCCAAATATGTAATAGACAAGACCTACTCCTTGCTCAACGAAATGGACTCAACACCACATATTCAACGCCTAGGAATATACCTGACTAGGAAGAAGCTTAAAACCCAGGGATATATATGTCTCCGTAAGAGAATCAAGCGTGTGTACAGCGGCCGATACGCAGCAGTGAAAATCCGATAAATCCCATTATCAAAATAAATTTCGAAAACAAAACACAAAGACAGTGAAATAGAGAGCAATTCTTAAATAATTCACTCAGGGCATGTGATGCAACCGGGATTGACCACATCTACACCCAGAGCTGGTTGAGACATAAGGCTGGACACTTCAGGCTGATAGCATTGGTGAGTTTCGGTGAGCAAATGCAGACCCTTTGAAGTCATACTGCATGGTACCCATTCCATGGGTCCCAACTCTCCAGGTTCAAGGGATTCTTCCTCCAGCTAAAACATGCATGGGAAACCCAGAGTATCGTCCACCGTGTGATTGGGAAATGATTTAAAATGCATCTCAGTTTTCGTATCCTGGTCCTCGGGTTCACCATTCCAGATGCTTTACTAACACTCTCCCCACTTGGAGACTCAGTGCCTTTAACCTCCTCTTTGGCACAGCTTGCAATTTCTGTGCAAGATGAACAGGAATAGGGAGAACCAATGAGAGACTAGCTGTAGGTGTCTGCACGGGCAAATGTAACGCTCATTGCCCACCAGGAAGAGGAATTAAACAAAGGCTCAGTGTGCCCTGCTGGAAACAGATTAGGGCCTGAAGCAATCCTGCGGTTTTGTGCCCAGCTCACAAGAAAGCGAGTTGAAGAAAGGAGCTCAGGGGCACTGTAATTCACAAACCTGCAGAGTTATAAATGACAGCTATCCTCCAAAAATATATTGAAGTAAGCCTGCGAAGGGGACTTGAAAGCGGGGCAGAGTTTCAGGAAAACGATTGCAGGGGGTAGACTGGAATTGCCCTGAAAGCATAGGAAAAGAGGCAGAACGTCGACAATGATGCACTTGGCCAAAAAGGGCGTATGCGTTTTTTCCTGAATATATTCAGGAAAAAACGCATACGCCCTTTTTGGCCAACCAAGCAAGCCTGTAAAAGAAATCTGCACTACAATGAAGTCTCACTGCCCCCTGGGCAAAAGGGCCATCTGAAAAAAGTGTAAAATCCAGAAAGGTAGGACAGGATATGTAGAACAGGGAGCCTTGTTATGCTGATTGGCAGGATGTAAATTGCCAGCAGCCACGCTGGAGAAGTGTATGGTGTTTCCTAAAACACGAAAGAACCAAAGCAACACAGCCTATGGCACTTCCACTTATGGTCCTATAGCTTACGGATATTAAAATCAAAAACAGACAGCCACCCCAATATTTGGGATGGCTGTGTTCAGAAGAAGCTCGTCTACAGTATCAGGTAAATATCCCAGAAAGCAATAAATGGATAAAGAAGTTGTGGCACGTACGTACAATGCAATATCACTCAGCAATGAAATCTGTGTCATCAGGCCCGTAGCGGCATAGTGAGTGGATGCAGGTACGGTGATTGTACGTGAACTACGTCACACAGAAAAAGAAACATCATAAGATATCACTAATACACGGAATGTAAACTTGACTACACATGAACTGAATTACAAAAGAGAACAGGGTCTCAAATTTAGAAAACTAACTAGTGCTTGCTTATGGGGAAAGGTGCCTTGGGGTGCTGCATAAAACCAGAGACTGAAATTAGCACAGATAACTTTCCATAAGCCAAATATGTAATAGACAAGACCTACTCCTTGCTCAACGAAATGGACCCAACACCACATAATCAACGCCTAGGAATATACCTGACTAGGAAGAACCTTAAAACCCATGGATATATATGTCTCCGTAAGAGAATCAAGCGTGTGTACAGCGGCCGAAACGCAGCAGTGAAAATCCGATAAATCCCATTATCAAAATAAATTTCGAAAACAAAACACAAAGACAGTGAAATAGAGAGCAATTCTTAAATAATTCACTCAGGGCATGTGATGCAACCGGGATTGACCACATCTACACCCAGAGCTGGTTGAGACATAAGGCTGGACACTTCAGGCTGATAGCATTGGTGAGTTTCGGTGAACAAATGCAGACCCTTTGAAGTCATACTGCATGGTACCCATTCCATGCGTCCCAACTCTCCAGGTTCAAGGGATTCTTCCTCCAGCTAAAACATGCATGGGAAACCCAGAGTATCGTCCACCGTGTGATTGGGAAACGATTCAAAATGCATCTCAGTTTTCGTATCCTGGTCCTCGGGTTCACCATTCCAGATGCTTTACTAACACTCTCCCCTTTTGGAGAGTCAGTGCCTTTAACCTCCTCTTTGGCACAGCTTGCAATTTCTGTGCAAGATGAACAGGAATAGGGAGAACCAATGAGAGACTAGCTGTAGGTGTCTGCACGGGCAAATGTAACGCTCATTGCCGACCAGGAAGAGGAATTAAACAAAGGCTCAGCGTGCCCTGCTGAAAACAGATTAGGGCCTGAAGCAATCCTGCGGTTTTGTGCCCAGCTCACAAGAAAGCGAGTTGAAGAAAGGAGCTCAGGGGCACTGTAATTCACAAAGCTGCAGAGTTATAAATGACAGCTATCTTCCAAAAGTATATTGAAGTAAGCCTGCGAAGGGGACTTGAAAGCAGGGCAGAATTTCAGGAAAACGATTGCAGGGGGTAGACTGGAATTGCCCTGAAAGCATAGGAAAAGAGGCAGAACGTCGACAATGATGCACTTGGCCAAAAAGTGCGTATGCGTTTTTTCCTGAATATATTCAGGAAAAAACGCATACGCACTTTTTGGCCAACCAAGCAAGCCTGTAAAGGAAATCTGCACTACAATGAAGTCTCACTGCCCCCCGGGCAAAAGGGCCATCTGAAAAAAGTGTAAAATCCAGAAAGGTAGGACAGGATATGGAGAACAGGGAGACTTGTTATGCTGATTGGCAGGATGTAAATTGCCAACAGCCACCCTGGAAAAATGTATGGTGTTTCCTGAAACACGTAAGAAATAAAGCAACACAGCCTATGGCAATTGCAATTATGGTCCTATTCCTTAGGGAAATTAAAATCAAAAACAGAGAGCCACCCCAAAGTTTGGGACGGCTGTGTTTCCAAGAAGCTCGTCTACAGTACCAGGTAAATATCCCAGAAAGCAAAAAATGGATAAAGAAGTTGTGGCACGTACGTGCAATGCAGTATCACTCAGCAATGAAATCTGTGTCATCAGGCCCGTAGCGGCATAGTGAGTGGATGCAGGTACGGTGATTCTACGTGAACTACGTCACACAGAAAAAGAAACATCATAAGTTATCACTAATACACAGAATGTAAACTTGACTACACATGAACTGAATTACAAAACAGAACAGGGTCTCAAATTTAGAAAACCAACTAGTGCGTGCTTATGGGGAAAGGTGCCTTGGGGTGCTGCATAAAACCAGAAACTGAAATTAGCACAGATAACATTCCATAAGCCAAATATGTAATAGACAAGACCTACTCCTTGCTCAACGAAATGGACTCAACACCACATATTCAACGCCTAGGAATATACCTGACTAGGAAGAAGCTTAAAACCCAGGGATATATATGTCTCCGTAAGAGAATCAAGCGTGTGTACAGCGGCCGATACGCAGCAGTGAAAATCCGATAAATCCCATTATCAAAATAAATTTCGAAAACAAAACACAAAGACAGTGAAATAGAGAGCAATTCTTAAATAATTCACTCAGGGCATGTGATGCAACCGGGATTGACCACATCTACACCCAGAGCTGGTTGAGACATAAGGCTGGACACTTCAGGCTGATAGCATTGGTGAGTTTCGGTGAGCAAATGCAGACCCTTTGAAGTCATACTGCATGGTACCCATTCCATGGGTCCCAACTCTCCAGGTTCAAGGCATTCTTCCTCCAGCTAAAACATGCATGGGAAACCCAGAGTATCGTCCACCGTGTGATTGGGAAATGATTTAAAATGCATCTCAGTTTTCGTATCCTGGTCCTCGGGTTCACCATTCCAGATGCTTTACTAACACTCTCCCCACTTGGAGACTCAGTGCCTTTAACCTCCTCTTTGGCACAGCTTGCAATTTCTGTGCAAGATGAACAGGATTAGGGAGAACCAATGAGAGACTAGCTGTAGGTGTCTGCACGGGCAAATGTAACGCTCATTGCCCACCAGGAAGAGGAATTAAACAAAGGCTCAGTGTGCCCTGCTGGAAACAGATTAGGGCCTGAAGCAATCCTGCGGTTTTGTGCCCAGCTCACAAGAAAGCGAGTTGAAGAAAGGAGCTCAGGGGCACTGTAATTCACAAACCTGCAGAGTTATAAATGACAGCTATCCTCCAAAAATATATTGAAGTAAGCCTGCGAAGGGGACTTGAAAGCGGGGCAGAGTTTCAGGAAAACGATTGCAGGGGGTAGACTGGAATTGCCCTGAAAGCATAGGAAAAGAGGCAGAACGTCGACAATGATGCACTTGGCCAAAAAGGGCGTATGCGGTTTTTCCTGAATATATTCAGGAAAAAACGCATACGCCCTTTTTGGCCAACCAAGCAAGCCTGTAAAAGAAATCTGCACTACAATGAAGTCTCACTGCCCCCTGGGCAAAAGGGCCATCTGAAAAAAGTGTAAAATCCAGAAAGGTAGGACAGGATATGGAGAACAGGGAGCCTTGTTATGCTGATTGGCAGGATGTAAATTGCCAGCAGCCACGCTGGAGAAGTGTATGGTGTTTCCTAAAACACGAAAGAACCAAAGCAACACAGCCTATGGCACTTCCACTTATGGTCCTATAGCTTACGGATATTAAAATCAAAAACAGACAGCCACCCCAATATTTGGGATGGCTGTGTTCAGAAGAAGCTCGTCTACAGTATCAGGTAAATATCCCAGAAAGCAATAAATGGATAAAGAAGTTGTGGCACGTACGTACAATGCAATATCACTCAGCAATGAAATCTGTGTCATCAGGCCCGTAGCGGCATAGTGAGTGGATGCAGGTACGGTGATTGTACGTGAACTACGTCACACAGAAAAAGAAACATCATAAGATATCACTAATACACGGAATGTAAACTTGACTACACATGAACTGAATTACAAAAGAGAACAGGGTCTCAAATTTAGAAAACTAACTAGTGCTTGCTTATGGGGAAAGGTGCCTTGGGGTGCTGCATAAAACCAGAGACTGAAATTAGCACAGATAACTTTCCATAAGCCAAATATGTAATAGACAAAACCTACTCCTTGCTCAACGAAATGGACCCAACACCACATATTCAACGCCTAGGAATATACCTGACTAGGAAGAACCTTAAAACCCATGGATATATATGTCTCCGTAAGAGAATCAAGCGTGTGTACAGCGGCCGAAACGCAGCAGTGAAAATCCGATAAATCCCATTATCAAAATAAATTTCGAAAACAAAACACAAAGACAGTGAAATAGAGAGCAATTCTTAAATAATTCACTCAGGGCATGTGATGCAACCGGGATTGACCACATCTACACCCAGAGCTGGTTGAGACATAAGGCTGGACACTTCAGGCTGATAGCATTGGTGAGTTTCGGTGAACAAATGCAGACCCTTTGAAGTCATACTGCATGGTACCCATTCCATACGTCCCAACTCTCCAGGTTCAAGGGATTATTCCTCCAGCTAAAACATGCATGGGAAACCCAGAGTATCGTCCACCGTGTGATTGGGAATCGATTTAAAATGCATCTCAGTTTTCGTATCCTGGTCCTCGGGTTCACAATTCCAGATGTTTTACTAACACTCTCCCTGCTTGGAGAGTCAGTGCCTTTTACCTCCTCTTTGGCACAGCTTGCAATTTCTGTGCAAGATGAACAGGAATAGGGAGAACCAATGAGAGACTAGCTGTAGGTGTCTGCACGGGCAAATGTAACGCACATTGCCCACCAGGAAGAGGAATTAAATAAAGGCTCAGTGTGCCCTGCTGGAAACAGATTAGGGCCTGAAGCAATCCTGCGGTTTTGTGCCCAGCTCACAAGAAAGCGAGTCGAAGAAACGAGCTCAGGGGCACTGTAATTCACAAACCTGCAGAGTTAAAAATGACAGCTATCCTCCAAAATTATATTGAAGTAAGCCTGCGAAGGGGACTTGAAAGCAGGGCAGAATTTCAGGAAATCGATTGCAGGGCGTAGACTGGAATTGCCCTGAAAGCATAGGAAAAGAGGCAGAACGTCAACAATGATGCACTTGGGCAAAAAGGGCGTATGCGTTTTTTCCTGAATATATTCAGGAAAAAACGCATACGCTCTTTTTGGCCAACCAAGCAAGCCTGTAAAGGAAATCTGCACTACAATGAAGTCTCACTGCCCCCCGGCAAAAGGGCCATCTGAAAAAAGTGTAAAATCCAGAAAGGTAGGACAGGATATGGAGAACAGGGAGCCTAGTTATGCTGACTGGGAGAATGTAAATTGCCAACAGCCACCCTGGAGAAGTGTATGGTGTTTCATGAAACACGTAGGAAATAAAGGAACACAGCCTATGGCAATTGCACTTATGGTCCTCTTGCTTAGGGAAATTAAAATCAAAAACAGAGATCCACCCCAAAGTTTGGGACGGCTGTGTTCCGAAGAAGCTCGTCTACAGTACCAGGTAAATATCCCAGAAAGCAAAAAATGGATAAAGATGTTGTGGCACGTACGTGCAATGCAATATCACTCAGCAATGAAATGTGTGTCATCAGGCCCGTAGCGGCATAGTGAGTGGATGCAGGTATGGTGATTCTACGTGAACTACATCACACAGAAAAAGAAACATCATAAGATATCACTAATACACGGAATGTAAACTTGACTACACATGAACTGAATTACAAAACAGAACAGGGTCACAAATTTAGAAAACCAACTAGTGCTTGCTTATGGGGAAAGGTGCCTTGGGGTGCTGCATAAAACCAGAGACTGAAATTAGCACAGATAACTTTCCATAAGCCAAATATGTAATAGACAAGACCTACTCCTTGCTCAACGAAATGGACTCAACACCACATATTCAACGCCTAGGAATATACCTGACTAGGAAGAATCTTAAAACCCATGGATTTATATGTCTCCGTAAGAGAATCAAGCGTGTGTACAGCGGCATAAACGCAGCAGTGAAAATCCGATAAATCCCATTATCAAACTAAATTTCAAAAACAAAACACAAAGACAGTGAAATAGAGAGCAATTCTTAAACAATTCACTCAGGGCATGTGATGCAACCGGGATTGACCACATCTACACCCAGAGCTGGTTGAGACATAAGGCTGGACACTTCAGGCTGATAGCATTGGTGAGTTTCGGTGAGCAAATGCAGACCCTTTGAAGTCATACTGCATGGTACCCATTCCATGGGTCCAGACTCTCCAGGTTCAAGGGATTCTTCCTCCAGCTATAACATGCATGGGAAACCCAGACTATCGTCCACCGTGTGATTGGGAAACGATTTAAAATGCATCTCAGTTTTCGTATCCTGGTCCTCGGGTTCACCATTCCAGATGCTTTACTAACACTCTCCCCGCTTGGAGAGTCAGTGCCTTTAACCTCCTCTTTGGCACAGCTTGCAATTTCTGTGCAAGATGAACAGGAATAGGGAGAACCAATGAGAGACTAGCTGTAGGTGTCTGCACGGGCAAATGTAATGCTCATTTCCCACCAGGAAGAGGAATTAACCAAACGCTCAGCGTGCCCTGCTGGAAAGAGATTAGTGCCTGAAGCAATCCTGCGGTTTTGTGCCCAGCTCACAAGAAAGCGAGTTGAAGAAAGGAGCTCAGGGTCACTGTAATTCACAAACCTGCAGAGTTATAAATGACAGCTATCCTCCAAAAAAATATTGAAGTAAGCCTGCAAAGGGGACTTGAAAGCGGGGCAGAAATTCAGGAAAACGATTGAAGGGTTAAACTGGAATTGCACTTAAAGAATAGGAAAAGAGGCAGAACGTCGATAATGATGCACTTGTCCAAAAAGTGCGGATGCTTTTTTCCCTAAATATAGTCAGGAAAAAACGCATACGCACTTTTTGGCCAACCAAGCAAGCTTGTAAATAAACCTGCACTACAATGAAGTCTCAGTGCCCCCCAGGGCAAAAGGGCCATTTAAAAAAATTGTATAATCCAGAAAAGGAGGACAGGCAATGGAAAACAGGGATCCTTATTATGCTGATGCATATGATGTAAATTGCCGACAGCCATTCTGGAGAAGTGTTATGTGTTTCCTGAAACACGTAAGAAACAAAGCAACACAGCCTATGGCACTTCCACTTATGGTCCTACAGCTTAGGGAAATTAAAATCAAAAACACCCAGCCACCTCAAAGTTTGGGACCTCTCTGTTCACAAGAACCTCGTTTACAGTACCAGGTAAATATCTCAGAGAGCAAACAATGGATAAAGAAGTTGTGGTACGTACGTACAATGGAATATCACTCAGCAATGAAATCTGTGTCATCAGGCCCGTAGTGGCATAGTGAGTGGATACAGGTATGGTGTTTCTACGTGAAATAAGTCACACATAAAAAGAAACATCATAAAATATCACTAATACACAGTATGTAAACTTGACTACACATGAACTGAATTACAAAACAGAACAGTCTCAAATTTAGAAAACCAACTTGTGCTTTCTTATGGAGAAAGGTGCGTTGGAGTGCTGCATAAAACCAGAGACTGAAATTAGCACAGATACCGTTCCATAAGCCAAATATGTAATAGACAAGACCTACTCCTTGCTCAACGAAATGGACTCAACACCACATATTCAACGCCTAGGAATATACCTGACTAGGAAGAATCTTAAAACCCGTGGATATTTATGTCTCCGTAAGAGAATCAAGAGTGTGTACAGCGGCATTAACGCAGCAGTGAAAATCCGATAAATCCCAGTGTCAAAAAAAAATTTCAAAAACAAAACACAATGACAGTGAAATAGAGAGCAATTCTTAAATAACTCACACAGGGCATGTGATGCAACCTGGTTTACCACATCTACACCCAGAGCTGGGTGAGAGATAAGGCTTGACCCTTTGGGCTGATAGCATTGGTGAGGTTCAGTGAGCAAATGCAGACCCTTTGATGTCATACTGCCTGGTACCCATTCCATGGTTCCCAACTCTCCAGGTTCAAGGGATTCTTCCTTCTGCTAAAATTTGCATGCGAAACCCAGAGTATGCTCCACCGTGTGACTGGGAAACCTTTTTACATGCATGTCTGTTTTCGTCCCCTGGTACTCAGGTTCACCATTCCAGACCCTTTTCTTACACTCTCCCCATTTGGAGAGTCAGTGCCTTTAACCTCCTGTTTGGCACTGTTTGCAATTTCTGCGCAAGATGAACAGGAATAAGGAGAACCAATGGGAGACTATCTGTAGGTGTGTGCACGGGCAAATATTTTTTTTAACATCTTTATTGGGGTATAATTGCTTTACAATGGTGTGTTAGTTTTTGCTTTATAACAAAGTGAATCAGCTATACATATACATATGCTCCCTGTGTCTTCCCTCTTGTGTCTCCCTCCCTCCCTCTCTCCCCCTTCCACCCCTCCAGGCTGTCCCAACGCCCCGAGCTAATATCCCTGTGCCTTGCGGCTGCTTCCCCCTTGCTATCTACCTTACTACATTTGTTAGTGTGTATATGTCCATGACTCTCTCTCGCCCTGTCAAAACTCACCATTCCCCCTCCCCATATCCTCAATTCCGTTCTCCAGTAGGTCTGCGCCTCTATTCCTGTCTTATCCCTAGGTTCTTCATGACATTTTTTTCCTTTAAATTCCATATATATGTGTTAGCATACGCTATTTGTCTTTTTCTTTCTGACTTACTTCACTCTGTATGACAGACTCTAGGTCTATCCATCTCATTACAAATAACTCAGTTTCATTTCTTTTTAAGGCTGAGTAATATTCCATTGTGTATATGTGCCACATCTTCTTTATCCATTCGTCCGATGATGGGCGCTTAGGTTCTTTCCATCTCCGCGCTATTGTAAATAGAGCTGCAATGAACATTTTGGTACATGACTCTTTTTGAATTTTGGTTTTCTCAGGGTATATGCCCAGTATGCACGGGCAATTTTAACACTCATTTCCCAACAGGAAAAGGAATTAACCAAAGGCTCAGCATGCCATGCTGGAACAAGATTAGGGCCTGAAGCAATCCTGCGGTTTTGTGGCCAGCTCACAAGAAAGCGAGTTGAGGAAAGGAGCTCAGGGGCACTGTCATTCACATACCTGCAGACTTATAAATGACAGAAATCGTACAAAAATATATTGAATTAAGGCTGCGAAGAGGACTTGAAAGTGGGGCAGAATTGCTGGAATCCGATTTCAGGAGGTAGACGTGAATTGCTCTGAAAGCATAAGAGAAGTGGCAGAACCTCGTCAATGAAGCACTTGGCCAAAAAGGGCATATGCATTTTTTCCAGGGCCATCATTCACGGGAGTAGGAGGCTCCCAGCATGCTCCAGTGGCCAACAGAGGGCCCACGTCGCCAAGGCGATGTGAGCTAGCCAGGCAGGAGTGACCTGACATCAGAGGGCCCACCTCACAGAATGGTAGGGAACCCAGCCAGGATCAGACTCTCCCCAGAGGGCCCACATCACCAAGGTGATGGGAACCAGGCAGGAGTGTCCTCACACCCGTGGGGCCACATCATCAAAAGTTGAGGTACCCAGCACATGTGGCCTCAAACCAGAGGACCCACATCACCATGGGTTTCGGAGTGAGGCAGGCAGGATTAACCTCACAACACATGTCCCATTGTATACAAAAGGTGTGGAAACCAGCAGTTGGATCTTCCTAGCAGGCGGCCCAGAGCACTGAGGCTATGAGATCCAGGCCGGCATGAACTCACAACAGAGGGCCCTCATTGTGATTCTGTAAGCAACCCAGCCGTTGTGACCTCAGAGCAGAAGGCCCACATCCCCATGGGGAAGGGAAACAAGCAGGAGTGTCATCGCAAGAGTGGGCACACATGAAAAAATGTGGGGAGCCCAGCAATTAGTGCCTGATGCCAGAAGGCCCTCATCACCGAGGGGCGGTGGCTCCCAGCCAGCTCCGACTGCTACCAGAGGGGCGACGTCGCCAATGCGGAGTGCGACAACCAGGCAGGAGTGACCTCAGAGCAGAGGGTCAACCTCACAGAAGTGTGAAGAACCAAAGAGGATCAGATTCTCACCAGAGGGCCCACATCACCAAGGGAATGGGAACCAGGCAGGAGTGTCCTCACACTAGTGGGGCCACATCACCGAAAAGTGAGGGACCCAGCACACGTGGCCTCAAACCAGAGGACACACATCACAAGGGAGCTGGGATTGAGGCAGGCAGGAGGAGCCTCAAAACAGAGGGACCATAGAATTAAAGAGGTGAAGAATCCCGCAGTTGGAACCTCCCAGCAGGCGGCCAGGAGCAGCGAGACTATGGGATCCAGGCCGGAGTGATCTCACACCAGAGGGCCGTCATCATGAAACTGTGAGCAACCTAGGCGTTGGGATCTCAGAGCAGAAGGCCCACATTCCCATGGGGTTGGGAACCTGTCAGAAGCGTACTCGCACCACAGGGCACACATCAGAGAATTTAGGGAACCCAGGAGTTAGGGCCTGACGCCAGAGGGCCCTCATTACCAAGGGGAGGAGACTCCAATCAGGCACCAACACCCAACTGAGGTCCCACGTCGCCAAGGTGACGTGTGACAGCCAGGTAGGAGTGACCTCACCGCAGAGGGCCTACCTCACAGAAGGGTGAGGAACACAGCCAGGATAAGACTCTCACCAGAGGGCCCACATCACCAAGGTGATCAGAACCAGGCAGGAGAGTCTTCACACCAGTGTGGCCACATCATAGAAAGGTGAGGAACCTAGCACATGTGGCCTAAACCAGAAGACCCACATCTCCAAGGGGCTCGGAATGAGGCAGGCAGGAGTAGCCTCACAACACAGGGCCCATAGAATAAAAAAGCTGAGGAATCCAGCAATGGGAACCTCCCAGCAGGCGGCCAAGAGCACCAAGTCTATGCGATTCAGGCCGCAGTAAACTCACAGCAGAGGGTCCACATCATGAAACTGCGAGCAACCCAGCCATTTGGACCTCAGAGCAGAAGGTCCACATCCCCAAGGTGTTGGGAGCATGGCAGGAGTGTCCTCGCACCACTTAGCACATATCAGAAAATGTGGGTACCCAGCAGTTAGGGCCTGACGCCAGAGGGCCCTCATCACTGAGGGGAGGAGGCTCCCAGCATGTTCCAACTACCACAAGAGGGCCCACGTCACCAAGGCGGGGTGTGCCAGCCAGGCAGGAGTGACCTCACAGCAGACGGCCCACCTCAAAGAAGTGTGAGGAACCCAACCAGGATCAGACTCTCACCAGAGGGCCCATATCACCAAGGGGACGGGAACCAGGCACGAGTGTCCTCACACCAGTGGGGCCACATCACTAAAAGATGAGGAAACTGGCACATGTGGCCACAAACCAGAGGACCTACATCACCAAGGGGCTGGGAGTGACACAGGCAGGAGGAGCCTCCCAACACAGGGCCCAAAGAATAAAAAAGGTGAGGAACCCAGCAGTTGGAACTTCCCAGCAGGCGGCCCAGAGTACAGAGGCTATGGGATCTAGGAATGAGTGAACTAACACCAGAGAGCTAACATCAGGAAACTGTGAGCAACCCAGTCGTTGGAACCTCAGAGCAGAAGGCCCATATCGCCATGGGGATGGGAACATTTCACGAGTGTCCTGGCATCACTGGGCTCACATCAGAAAACCTGGGGAGCCCAGCAGTTAGAGCCTGACACCAGAGGGACCTCATCACCGAGGACAGGAGTCTCCAAAAGGATCCAACTGCCACCAGAGGGCCGACGTCACCAAGGCAATGGGAGCAAGCCAGGCAGGAGTTACCTCAGAGCACAGGGCCCACCTCACAGAACGGTAAGGAACCCAGCCAGGATCAGACTCTCACCAGAGGGGCCACATCACCAAGGGGCTGGGAAACAGGCATGAGTGTCCTCACACCATTGGGGCCACATCATCGAAAGGTGAGGGACCCAGCACACGTGGCCTCACACCAGAGGACACACATCACAACGGGGCTGGGATTGAGGCAGGCAGGAGGAGCCTCAAAACAGAGGGCCCATAGAATAAAAAAGGTGAGGAATCCCGCAGTTGGAACCTCCCAGCAGGCGCCCAGGAGCAGCAAGCCTATGGGATCTAGGCCGGAATGAACGCACATCAGAGGGCCCTCATCATGAAACTGTGAGCACCCCAGCCGTTGGGACCTCAGAGCAGAAGGCCCAAATTCCCATGGGGTTGGGAACCTGACAGGAGTGTACTCGCACCACAGGTCGCACATCTGCAAATTTTGGGAGCCCAGGAGTTAGGGTCTGACGCAAGAGGGCCCTCATTACCGAGGGATGGAGACTCGCAGCAGACACCAACTCCCAACTGAGGGCCCACGTCACCAAGGTGATGTGTGCCAGCCAGGCAGGAGTGACCTCACCGCAGAGGGCCTACCTCACAGAAGGGTGAGGAAACCAGCCAGGATAAGACTCTCACCAGAGGGCCCACATCACCAAGGGGATCGGAACCAGGCAGGAGGGTCCTCACACCAGTGTGCCACATTATAGAAAGGTGAGGAACCCAGAACATGTGGCCTAAAACAGGGGACCCACATCTCCAAGGGGCTAGGAGTGAGGCAAGCAGGAGTATCCTCACAAAACAGAGCCCACAGAATAAAAGTTGTGAGGAATCCAGCAGTTGGAACCGGCCAGTAGGCCGCCCAGAGCACAGAGTCTATGGGATCCAGGCCACAGCAAACTCACAGCAGAGGTCCCACATCATGAAACTGTGAGCAACCCAGCGGATGGGACCTCAGAGCAGAAGGCCCACATCCCTATGGGGATGGGAACCTGACAGGAGTGTCCTCGGCCCACTTCCACGAATCAGAAAATGTGGGAACCCAGCAGTTAGGACCTGAGGCCAGAGGACCCTCATCACCGAGGGGAGGAGGCTCCCAGCAGGCTCTAACTGCCACCATAAGGCCGATGTCACCAAGGCGGGGTGTGCCAACCAGGCAGGAGTGACCTCAGAGCAGAAAGCCCACCTCACAGAAGTGTGAGGAACCCAACAAGGATCAGACTGTCACCAGAGGGCCAACATCACCAAGGGAATGGGAACCAGGCAGGAGTGTCCTCACACCAGTGGGGCTACATCACCATAATTTGAGGGACCCAGCACACGTGGCCTCAAACCTGAGGACACACATCACCAAGGGGCTGGGAGTGAGGCAGGCCAGAGGATCCTCAAAACAGAGGGACCATAGAATAAAAAAGGTGAGGAATCCCACCGTTGGAACCTCCGGCAGGCAGCCAGGAGCAGCGAGGCTATGGGATCTAGGCAGGAGTGAACTCACACCAGAGGGCCCTCATCATGAAACTGTGAGCAACACAGCCGTTGGGACCTCAGAGCAGAAGGCTCACATCCCCATGGGGATGGGAACCTGGCAGGAGTGTCCTTGCACCACTTAGCACGAATCAGAAAATGTGGGAACCCAGCAGTTAGGGCCTGAGGCCAGAGAGCCCTCATCACCGAGGGGAGGAGGCTCCCAGCAGGCTCCAACTGCCACCATATGGCCGACGTTGCCAAGGCGGGGTGTGCCAGCCAGGCAGGAGTGAGCTCAGAGCAGAGGGCCCACCTCACAGAAGGGTGAGGAACCTAACCAGGATCAGACTCTCACCAGAGGGCCAACATCACCAAGGTGATGGGAACCAGGCAAGACTGTCCTAACAGCAGTGGGGCCAACATCACCAAGGGAATGGGAACCAGGCAAGAGTGTCCTCACACCCGTGTGGCCACATTATAGAAAGGTGAGGAACACAGCACATGTGGCCTCAAACAAGGGGACACACATCACGAAGGGGCTGGGAGTGAGGCATGCAGGAGGAGACGCACAACCGAGGGCCCATAGAATAAAAAAGGTGAGGAATCGAGAAGTTGGAAACTCCAAGCTGGAGGCCCAGAGCACTGACACTATGGGATACAGGCCAGAGTGAACACACAGCAAAGGGCCCACATCATGAAACTGTGAGCAACCCAGCAGTTGGGACCACAGAACAGAAGTCCCACATGCCCATGGGGATGGGAACCTGGCAGGAGTGACTCGCACCACTGGGCACACATCAGAAAATGTGTGGAGCCCAGCACTTAGGGCCTGACACCAGAAGGCCCTCATCACTGAGGGGAGGAGGCCCCAGCACACTCCAACTGCCACCAGAGGGTCCACATCGCCAAGGCGACGTGCGCCAGCCAGGCAGGATTGACCTCACAGCAGAGGGCCCACATCATGAAAGTGTGAGCAACCCAGCCGTTAGGACCTCAGAACAGAAGGCCCACACGCTCATGAGGATGGGAACCTGGCAGGAGTGCCCTCGTACCACTTAGCACGTATCAGAAAATGTGGGAACCCCGCCATTAGGGTCTGACGCCAGAGGGCCTCATCACCGCGGGAAGGAGGCTCCCAGCAGGCTCCAACTGCCACCAGGGTGCCGAAGTCAACAAGGCGGGTTGTGCCAGCCAGGCAGGAGTGACCTCAGAGAAGAGGGCTCACCTCACGGATGTGTGAGGAACCCAACCAGGATCAGAGTCTCACCAGAGGGCCCACATCACCAAGGGGATGGGAACCAGGCAGGAGTGTCCACACACCAGTGGGGCCACATCATCAAAAGATGAGGAACCCATCACATATGGCCTCAAACCTGAGGACATACATCACCATGTGGCTGGGAGTGAGGCAGGTATCTGGAGGGGCACATTTAACTCTAATTTCCCACCAGGAAGAGGAATTAACCAAAGGCTCAGAGTGCCGTGCCGGACCCTGATTATGGCCTGAAGCAAACCTGCAGTTTTGTGGCCAGCTTACAAGGAAGCGAGTTAAGAAAGGAGCTCAGGGGCACTGTAATTCACAAACCTGCAGAGATAAATGACAGCTATTGGCAAAAATATATCGAAGTAAGTCTGCAAAGAGGACTTGAAAACGAGGCAGAATTGCAGGAATCATATTTCAAGAGTTAGATTGGAATTGCATTTAAAGCATATGAAAAGCGGCAGATCTTTGACAGTGATACACATGAACAAAAAGTGCGTATACATTTTTCCTGAATATATTCAGGAAAAAACGCATATGAACATTTTGGCCAACCAAGCACTCCAGCAATGGAAATCCACACTACAATGAAGTCACATTTCCCATTCGTCAAAAAGGCCATCTGAATAAAGTGTAAAAGCCAGAAACACAGGACAGGCCATGGAGAACAGGGAGCCGTGTTATGCTGATGGGCGGGATGTAAATTGCCAACAGACACTCTGGAGATGTTCATGGTGTATCCTGAAACATCTAAAAAACAAAGCTACAGAGCCTAGGACACTTCCACTTTTGGCCCTATAGCTTAGGAAAATTAAAATCAACAAGACACAGCCAACACAAAATTTAGGGCTGCTGTGTTTACAAGAACCTCGAGTCCAGTACAAATTAAATATCCCAGAAAGAAAAAAATGGATAAAGAAGTTGTGCTACTTACGTACAACGGAATATCACTCAGCAGTGAAATCAATGTCATCAGGCCTGTAGCAGCAAATTGAGTGGATTTAATTATGATGATTCTAAGAGAAATATATCACACAAAGAAAGATAATTATCATAAGATATCACTAATAGAGGGAGTGTAAACTTGGCTACACATAAACTGAATTACAAAACCGAACAGAGTCTCACATTTAGATAAAAACCTTATGCTTGCTTAAGGGGAAAGTTGAGTTGGGCTGCTGTATAAAAACAGATTGAAATTAGCACACATACCATTCCATAAGCCAAATACGTAATAAACAAGACCTACTCTTTGCTCAACGAAATAGACTCATCCATGGTGTATCACCTCACACCTATTAGAATGGGCATCATCAGAAAATCTACAAACAACAAATGCTGGAAACGGTGTGGAGATAAGGAATCCTCTTCCACTATTGTTGGGAACGTAAATTGATACAGTCACTGTGGAGAACATTATGGAGTTTCTTATAAAACTAAGAATAGAATTACCATATGATACAGCAATCCCTCTACTGGGCATATACCCAGACAAAACCATAAATCAAAAAGAGACATTCACCACAATGTTCATTGCATCACTATTTACACTATCCAGGAAATGGAAGCAACCTAAATGCCCACAGACAGACGAATGCATAAAGATGTGGTACATATATAAAATGGAATTTACTAAGCCATAAAAAGGAATGAAATTGGGACATTTGTAGAGACGTTGATGGATCTAGAGACTGTCATACAGAGTGAAGTAAGTCAGAAAGAGAAAAACAAATCTTGTATATTAATGCATATATGTGGAACCTAGAAAAATTGTACAGATGAACCGTTTTGCAAGGCAGAAATAGAGCAATACATGTATACAACAAACGTATGGACAACAAGGGGGGAAAGCTGTTGGGGATGGTGGTGGGAGGAGTTGAGATATTGGGATTGGTATGTATACATTTATATGTATAAAGTAGATAACCAAAAACAACCTGCTGTATAAAAATATAAAATTAAATTCAAAATAAAAAAATAAAATTAAAAAAAGTAAAACAGAAAAATATTCTTCCCTTCACATACATGTATTTATATGAATAAATTATTTCCATGCTTATATCTGTAAATACACAAAAGAGGAATAAAATCTACCTTGAACCAAAAACGAAAAAAAGATAAAAAAGAACAGAACCCACCAGTTACACAGAGGAAAACCGTTTCAGGGCACTTGCTCCAATTGCAAACAATTCTGAAGTTGGTCAGTGGTGGGGAATCATCTCCCATTCAGCCAGCATGCTCCTCGCAACAAGCGTCCTCACTGCAAAGCTGGGGGACCGTGCCGAGGTATCTGTGAGTAAACGTGGGCCGAGCCCCAGGCCAGCTGCTGCTGAAATGTTCCCACCCTTCCAAGGCTAAACACCTGAATATGTACAAGGACTTGAAAACCTAGAGGAAGGGCCATGGAGCCACATGAGGGACAGCATGCCAGCCGACTTGGTGCCTGCAGGCCAGCCAGGATGGTCCTGGCCCTGGGTGCTCTTCTGGAAGCTCTCCATTTCCCTGCCTGAGATACCCCTGCTGTCCCGGCCCCCACTGCTTTCTTCCTTCCTCACCTGTGCCCAGGGAGAAATTCCAGCGGCAGGTGTGGGTGACACATCCTCTTCTTTAGCAGGTAGCATCTTGGCAACTGCTGCAGAAAGTCCAGCAGAGCCCCACTCACACTGGGACACCCACAAAGCCGTGGCCTCTCACTCCCTCCCACCAGCCCAGCCCCGAGACTGCTGACAGGGCAGAGAAAATGGCGTCAGGCACAGCTGCAGGGGCTCTTGCTGCCTGGAGCGGTGTTTATATTGATCTCAACCCAGGCACACCTGGGGAGGGCTGGCCGGCACGGTCAGGCTTCCCAAGCCAGCCAATAATCACCCCTCAGGGGCTCACAGTTGCTGAAAATGGAACTTGCTGAATTGGCCAGGTCCAAGGAACAGGTGTGGGCTCCTGAGAGTCAGGATAGACAAGGGGCTGCAGCTCTGGCTTGTTTTCTAATTATATTATCTGGCCCATGAGTGGGAGACAACTTCAAGAAAACCCTCTCCTAATGAGAGGAACCCAGGAGTCAGGGAGAGGAGGGGTGGGTGGTGGTTGGAGACAGAGGCCTGGTGCCCCGGGTGCAGTGGAAGTCTCTGGAAGACCAGGTGGAGGAGGCCGCACAGAGTGATGCCCAGGGTCACAGACCTGTCAGAGCTGCTGTTTGTTAGTTCAAGTCCTGCTCTGAGGTGCTCTGTGTCAGATCTGAGCGACAGGTGAGCTGGGAGTGCTCTGCAATGAGGGCTATGTGCACGGTTCCTGTGTGCCCAGCCCTGCCAAGGTACCTGCAAGGGTAGCTCTGTATCCTGGGAGGGGCCTGACCACGGGAGCCCCATGGACTGCAGAGGACCTGCCCAGGGAATCCCATATCCTGGGAGGGGCCTGAACACGAGAGCCCCGTGGGCTGGGGTGGGGGTAGGGTACCTGCCCAGGTGAGCTCCATATCCTGGGATTGGCCTGACCTCGAGAGCCCCATGGGCTGCTGGAGTCCTGGTAAAGGATGTCAGGACAGTCAGTGAAGCCACTGAGGATATACCTCCAGTAGTTCCTAAATCCTACACCCTGCTGGTCATTCTACCAACCACCAGGACTTGGTATTCTGTATTAGTCTTCACTGATGCCTTCTTTTGTATTCCATTAGTCCCAGAGTCACAAGAAATTTTGGCTTGTGAGTGACAGGACTCAACATACAACTAAAACAATACTTCCAGGCTGTCTTGCCCCAAGGGTTCAAAAATTCCCACACCATCTTTGGGGAAAGCTCAGCTAAAGACCTAAAAGTTCTACCTCTGGAAAAGGAAACACTCCTTCAATATTCAGACGACATTCTGATCGCCAGCCCTACTAAGGAGGCCTCAGAACTACCAAGCCAATAAAGGATAGAAGTTGTCCACGAAAAAGCTCAAGTATCACAGACTACGGTGACCTGCCTGGGCTTCATTCTCACAGAAGGTCGGAGAAGCCCATCCCAGGAAAGGGAAGAAACAATTTACAGCCTTACCCCTTTCTGAAACTAGAAGACAGCTTAGGGGTTCCTGGGGAAGCCAGGGTTTCCTGCCTCTGGATCCCTAACTACAGTCTACTAGCTGGGCCTCTATATGAAACACTGAAAGGAAAAGATGATGATCCTTTTGAATAGAATCCAGAAGTGGCCTTTCAAGAATGGAAAGAGCAGTCAATTCAGACCCTTGCCCTGGAACTCCCTAATTTAGCTAAACCCTTTGACCTTTACATTCCTGGCGAAAGGTGAATCGCCATTGGAGTATTAGTGCAAAAACTGGGACCACTTGAAATGGAACAATGCAAGAATGCCATCCAGGTAGGATAAACTATGGTCACCAAGGGGCTTGGCCCACCGCCACATCTGGCCAAGATACTGGTGGTATCTGAAAACCTGGAAATCAGCAGCCCAAAAGGCCACCTCCCTTCTAAGGGAAACGGACCCCACGTGGTGATCCTAACCCCCAACCATGCCCTGAAGTTGCAGGGTTTGCTCCGTGGGCACACTGACCTCGATTGAGGAGGCCCTCCAACTCCAACCTCCAGAGAGATAACCGGGGGCAACGGGGCACCATGACGACCCGTGTGACCATCACTTGACCTGGAGTTTCTCTCATAAAACAACAAGAGTGTGTCCCAAAAGAGTAGACTACTGCTTGCAGTACTTACTGTACCCAGAGGGGAGCTAATAATCTTGGCGGGGGAACCGTATATCATGCTGTCACCATAGAAAAGCCTACAGACACCCTGATGATGGTGGCCAATAAGACCGGCTGGACTCCTGTTTACTTCCAAAGGCTCTTGACTCAGTGACCATCATGATCCTTCATCACCACTGACCCTGGACTGTCTGGGAGCTGAGCGGGCAGGATCCTGACACCTGGTGCTGTTTTTACGTTAATTCAGGGGCCTAATGGAAGAAAGCACAGACTGTTGGTCAGAGCATCTAGGCTGGCAGAAACGGTCAGCCTAAGGTGGCCGAACAAATGTGGGGCGGAGTGAAACTGGACCTCACAGCGCCACTGCACATCTCCTTTCTGGACCCTTAAAGGTCATTAGAATCTATAACACTTCCAATACTGGTGCTCAGGTGGACGAGCAGGGAGGCAGGAGGCCTGGGGACAATCAACGTCACCTGGAGGCTGCTGGGGAGAAGTTCTGACCCTCGCCCACGGGTATGAAGCCTCCTAACTCAGCACTCAGCAGTTACAGAAGAAGGGTCTGCACCCGCAGCACTCCAAGAATGAGGAAAGGGACAAAAGGCAGAAGAGAAGTTTGTCCCAGGCAAAGCCCCTTAAAAATGCCTGGGAGATAAAAATAGAATCTGGGCAATAAAATAAAGTCTAACCATTTTTATCCTTTGTGCTTTGTCTAATTTCAGGTGCTCCTAGTGTCCCGCATACAGAGGTTCCACACCCGGCACTTCAGACCAGATTTCCTAGAGCAGAATGGCTCGATGACACTTCAGCTCCTGGGGCCCAGTTCAGACTCCGTGACATAGAGCCTGAGCTGCAGCCAACCAGGTCCTCGAGAGCTCAGCCCCCTCCCTCCCAGTGACTCTGACAGGATCTCTACACAGCAGCCCAGCCCACAGCCCACAGGGTAGCACCTCTCCATTCTCTGATCAAAATATAAAGTTTCCTTTGCTTTTGAACCAAACTCAGTCTCGATCTATTGGCTCCAATGACACTGGGCAGGGGGACACTTGTTGGCGTCCACTCTGGAGGATCAGTAACAGAAATTGAGAACATTGTAACTTCAATGAACAGATGTGTGAGCCAAACTGTAATTAACATAGAACAGTGTATAAGGCTCGGGTAAAATAAGATGTTTCTAACACTTCCATTTGATATTTCCATCACTTTCTTATAAGCAAGTTCAGTGAAAAGGTTTGTCTTCTTTGTCAGGTCAATATTAGAGAAACAAAGTGATTTCTTTCCAAGGATGTACATCTAATAATCTTGGTTAAAGCTTCAATCTTGTTTTAAATGCTTTTGCATTGAAAATGATACCTCTCTTTCAGCTCCCCCATTTCTGAGAAGCATAAAATCTTATAATTTATTATTACCAAAGGGAAATGGTAGGAGGAGGGATCAATTAACAGTTTGGGATTAACACATACACACTGCTATGTATGAAATCATCAGCAAGGAACTACTGTATAGCACAGGGAACTACACTCAATATTTTGCAATAACCTATAAGGGGAAATGATCTGAAAAAGAATAGATATTTTTATTGACATCATCCATCAATGACAGTAAAAATGGAATCTAAGGGAAGACAGTGGTGAGTGCTTCTGACCCTGAAGACTTCAATCATCTAAAGTTTGGACTCTGCCTACTTCCCAAGGCCCTTAATGAACATATGTGTAGCCGTAGCTTAAAAAATTCCCCAGTTTGGGTTGCGGAGAGACACTGATATTTAAAATCCCCTGGTGTTCTCCTCACATGAATGGGACCCTTCCTACACCTAAAACATGCCTGTCACACCCAGAGGATGGTATACCGTCTGATCGGGAAAAGTTTGGAAAAGGCATCTCATCTCCTCATCTCTTGGTGCTAGGGTTCACCACTCCAGCGTCTTTACTAACAGTCTCCCCACTTGGAGATGTCAGCACTGTCAACATCCTGTTGCATACAGTTTGGAATTTGTCCAGAGGATGAAGCAGAAGGAGGAGGAACAATGAGAGACAAGTCCTAGGTGTTCGGACAGGCACATGCCACTCTAATTTCCAATCAGGAAGACGAATTGACCAAAGGCTAGGGTTGCCCATGGAAACAGAATAGGGCTTGAGGAATCCTGATGCTTTGTGGCCAGTTCCCATAAACACAAGTTGGAAAATGGAACTCAGGGGCACTAAAATTCACGAAACTGCAGAATTGAAAATATCTATCACTGAAAAATGTCTTGAGGAAAGTCAGAGAAAAGGACTTGTAAGCAACGGAGAATGGCAGGAAAGGGATTGGAAGAGGTAGAAAGGACTCGCCATTAAGCACAAGAAAAGGGGCTGAACATTGCCAACATTGCAGTTGGCCAAAAAGGGTGTATGCGTCTTTTTCTGTATATATTCAAGAAAAGGGCATACACTTTTTTAGCCAACCAAACAGGTGGGCACTGGAAATCAATACTACAAAACATATCACTTTGCATCAGTCAGAAGAGCCGTCCTCATAAAGTGTAAACACCAGAAATGCAGGACAGGGCAAGGAGAAAAGGGAGCCCTGTGAGTCTTATAGTGGAAATGTATATTGCCAACGGTCACTCTGGATAAGTCTATTGTGTTTACTAAAGCATCTAAAAAATGAGCTACCGAGCACAGGGCACTTGCACTCATGGACGTATATCTTGGGAAAAACAAAAATCGAGAGGACACAGGCACCCCAATGTTTACCACCTCTCTGTTTAAAAGATCTTCGACTAGGATATAACTTAAATGTATCTGCAGAGAAAAAACGGACAGAGATGTGGTGCTTATGTAGAGTGGAATATTACTCAGCCTGGAAATCAATGAAATACGGCCAGTTATAACAACTCCAGAGGAGTTACGTGTGATCATTCGAAGTCACATAATTCAAAAAGAAAAAGACATAAGATATCACTAATACATGGAATGTTAACATGGCTACACATGAACTGAATTACAAAAGAGAAGAGGGTTTCAAATTAAGAAAACCAACTTATGCTTCCTTAAGGGGAAAGGTGAGTTGGGGTGCTGCATAAAACCAGAGATTGAAATTAGCACAGATACCATTCCATAAGCCAAATATGTAATAGTCAAGACCTACTCCTTGCTCAATGAAATGGACTCAACACGCCATATTCAATTCCTAAGAATATAACGGATTAGTAAGAATCTTAAAACCCATGGACTTATATGTCTCCGTAAGAGAATCAAGCGCGTGTACAGCGGCATAAACGAAGCAGTGAAAATCCGATAAATCCCATTATTAAAATAAATTTCAAAAACAAAACACAATGACAGTGAAATAGGTAGCAATTCTTAAATAATTCACTCAGGGCATGTGATGCAACCTGGATTTACCACATCTACACCCAGAGCTGGTTGAGACATAAGGCTGGACACTTCAGGCTGATAGCATTGGTGAGTTTCAGTGAACAAATGCAGATCCTTTGAAGTCATACTGCATGGTACCCATTCCAAGGGTCCCAACTCTCCAGGTTCAAGGGATGCTTTCTTCAGCTAAAACATGCGTGGGAAACGCCGAGTATGGTCCACTGTGTGATTAGGAAACGATTTAAAATGCATCTCAGTTTTCGTATCCTGGTCCTCGGGTTCACCATTCCAGACGGTTTACTAACACTCTCCCCGCTTGGAGAGTCAGTGCCTTTAACCTCCTGTTTGGCACAGCTTGCAATTTCTGCGCAAGATGAACAGGATTAGGGAGAACCAATGAGAGACTAGCTATAGGTGTCTGCACGGGCAAATGTAAGGCTAATTTCCCACCAGGAAGAGGAATTAACCAAAGGCTCAGCATGCCCTGCCGGAAACAGATTAGGGCCTGAAGCAATCCTGCGGTTTTGTGCCCAGCTCACAAGAAAGCGATTTGAAGAAAGGAGCTCAGGGGCACTGTAATTCACAAACCTGCAGAGTTATAAATGACAGCTATCCTCCAAAAATATATTGAAGTAAGCCTGCGAAGGGGACTTGAAAGCGGGGCAGAATTTCAGGAAAACGATTGCAGGGGTAGACTGGAATTGCCCTGAAAGCATAGGAAAAGAGGCACAAGGTCGACAATGATGCACTTGGCCAAAAAGGGCGTATGCGTTTTTTCCTGAATATATTCAGGAAAAAACGCATACGCCCTTTTTGGCCAACCAAGCAAGCCTGTAAAGGAAATCTGCACCACAATGAACTCTCACTGCCCCCCGGGCAAAAGGGCCATCTGAAAAAAGTGTAAATTCCAGAAATGTATGACAGGATATGGAGAACAGGGAGCCTTGTTATGCTGATTGGCAGGATGTAAATTGCCAGCAGCCACCCTGGAGAAGTGTATGGTGTTTCCTGAAAAACGTAAGGAACAAAGCAACACAGCCTATGGCAATTGCACTTTTGGTCCTATTCCTTAGGGAAATTAAAATCAAAAACAGAGAGCCACCCCAAAGTTTGGGATGGCTGTGTTCCCCAGAAGCTCGTCTACAGTACCAGGTAAATATCCCAGAAAGCAAAAAATGGATAAAGAAGTTGTGGCACGTACGTGCAATGCAATATCACTCAGCAATGAAATCTGTGTCATCAGGCCCGTAGCGGCATATTGAGTGGATTCAGGTACGGTGATTCTACGTGAACTACGTCACACAGAAAAAGAAACATCATAAGATATCACTAATACACGGAATGTAAACTTGACTACACATGAACTGAATTACAAAACAGAACAGGGTCTCAAATTTAGAAAACCACCTAGTGCTTGCTTATGGGGAAAGGTGCCTTGGGGTGCTGCATAAAACCAGAGACTGAAATTAGCACAGATAACTTTCCATAAGCCAAATATGTAATACACAAGACCTACTCCTTGCTCAACGAAATGGACCCAACACCACATATTCAACGCCTAGGAATATACCTGACTAGGAAGAATCTTAAAACCCATGGATATATATGTCTCCATAAGAGAATCAAGCGTGTGTACAGCGGCCGAAACGCAGCAGTGAAAATCCGATAAATCCCATTATGAAAATAAATTTCGAAAACAAAACACAAAGACAGTGAAATACAGAGCAATTCTTAAATAATTCACTCAGGGCATGTGATGCAACCGGGATTGACCACATCTACACCCAGAGCTGGTTGAGACATAAGGCTGGACACTTCAGGCTGATAGCATTGGTGAGTTTCGGTGAGCAAATGCAGACCCTTTGAAATCATACTGCATGGTACCCATTCCATGGGTCCCAACTCTCCAGGTTCAAGGGATTCTTCCTCCAGATAAAACATGCATGGGAAACCCAGAGTATCGTCCACCGTGTGATTGGGAAACGATTTAAAATGCATCTCAGTTTTCGTATCCTGGTCCTCGGGTTCACCATTCCAGATGCTTTTCTAACACTCTCTCCGCTTGGAGAGTCAGTGCCTTTAACCTCCTCTTTGGCACAGCTTGGAATTTCTGTGCAAGATGAACAGGAATAGGGAGAACCAATGAGAGACTAGTGGTAGGTGTCTGCACGGGCAAATGTAATGCTCATTGCCTACCAGGAAGAGGAATTAAACCAAGGCTCAGTGTGCCCTGCTGGAAACAGATGAGGGCCTGAAGCAATCCTGCAGTTTTGTGTCCAGCTCACAAGAAAGCGAGTTGAAGAAAGGAGCTCAGGGGCACTGTAATTCACAAACCTGCAGAGTTATAAATGACAGCTATCTTCCAAAAGTATATTGAAGTAAGCCTGCGTAGGGGACTTGAAAACCGGGCAGAATTTCAGGAAAACGATTGCCGGTGGTAGACTGGAATTGCCCTGAAAGCATAGGAAAAGAGCCACAACGTCGACAATGATGCACTTGGCCAAAAAGTGCGTATGCGTTTTTTCCTGAATATATTCAGGAAAAAACGCATACGCCATTTTTGGCCAACCAAGCAAGCCTGTAAAGAAATCTGCACTACAATGAAGTCTCACTGCCCCCCGGGCAAGAGGGCCATCTTAAAAAAGTGTAAAATCCAGAAAGGTAGGACAGGATATGGAGAACAGGGAGCCTTGTTATGCTGATTGGCAGGATGTAATTTTCCAACAGCCACCCTGGAGAAGTGTATGGTGTTTCCTGAAACACGTAAGAAACAAAGCAACACAGCCTATGGCACTTCCACTTATGGTCCTATAGCTTATGGAAATTAAAATCAAAAACAGACAGCCACCCCAATATTTGGGATGGCTGTGTTCACAAGAAGCTCGTCTACAGTACCAGGTAAATATCACAGAAAGCAAAAAATGAATAAAGAAGTTGTGGCACGTACGTGCAATGCAATATCACTCAGCAATGAAATCTGTGTCATCAGGCCCGTAGCGGCATAGTGAGTGGATGCAGGTACGGTGATTCTACGTGAACTAGGTCACACAAAAAAGAAACATCATAAGATATCACTAATACACGGAATGTAAACTTGACTACACATGAACTGAATTACAAAACAGAACAGGGTCTCAAATTTAGAAAACCACCTAGTGCTTGCTTATGGGGAAAGGTGCCTTGGGGTGCTGCATAAAACCAGAGACTGAAATTAGCACAGATAACTTTCCATAAGCCAAATATGTAATACACAAGACCTACTCCTTGCTCAGCGAAATGGACCCAACACCACATATTCAACGCCTAGGAATATACCTGACTAGGAAGAATCTTAAAACCCATGGATATATATGTTTCCATAAGAGAATAAAGCGTGTGTACAGCGGCCGATACGCAGCAGTGAAAATCCGATAAATCCCATTATCAAAATAAATTTCGAAAACAAAACACAAAGACAGTGAAATAGAGAGCAATTCTTAAATAATTCACTCAGGGCATGTGATGCAACCGGGATTTACCACATCTATACCCAGAGCTGATTGAGACATAAGGCTGGACACTTCAGGCTGATAGCATTGGTGAGTTTCGGTGAGCAAATGCAGACCCTTTGAAGTCATACTGCATGGTACCCATTCCATGGGTCCCAATTCTCCAGGGTCAAGGGATTCTTCCTCCAGCTAAAACATGCATGGGAAACCCAGAGTATCGTCCACCGTGTGATTGGGAAACGATTTAAAATGCATCTCAGTTTTCGTATCCTGGTCCTCGGGTTCACCATTCCAGATGCTTTACTAACACTCTCCCCGCTTGGAGAGTCAGTGCCGTTAACCTCCTGTTTGGCACAGCTTGCAATTTCTGTGCAAGATGAACAGGAATAGGGAGAACCAATGAGAGACTAGCTGTAGGTGTCTGCATGGGCAAATGTAACGCTCATTGCCCACCAGGAAGAGGAATTAAACAAAGGCTCAGTGTGCCCTGCTGGAAAGAGATTAGGACCTGAAGCAATCCTGCGGTTTTGTGCCCAGCTCACAAGAAAGCAAGTTGAAGAAAGGAGCTCAGGGGCACTGTAATTCACAAACCTGCAGAGTTATAAATGACAGCTATATTCCAAAAGTATATTGAAGTAAGCCTGCGAAGGGGACTTGAATGCGGGGCAGAATTTCAGGAAAACGATTGCAGGGTGTAGACTGGAATTGCCCTGAAAGCATAGGAAAAGAGGCAGAACGTCGACAATGATGCACTTGGCCAAAAAGGGCGTATGCGTTTTTTCCTGAATATATTCAGGAAAAAACGCATACGCCCTTTTTGGCCAACCAAGCAAGCCTGTAAAGGAAATCTGCACTACAATAAAGTCTCACTGCCCCCCGGGCAAAAGGGCCATCTGAAAAAAGTGTAAAATCCAGAAAGGTAGGACAGGATATGGAGAACAGGGAGCCTTGTTATGCTGATTGGCAGGATGTAAATTGCCAGCAGCCACCCTGGAGAAGTGTATGGTGTTTCCTGAAAAACGTAAGGAACAAAGCAACACAGCCTATGGCAATTGCACTTTTGGTCCTATTCCTTAGGGAAATTAAAATCAAAAACAGAGAGCCACCCCAAAGTTTGGGATGGCTGTGTTCCCCAGAAGCTCGTCTACAGTACCAGGTAAATATCCCAGAAAGCAAAAAATGGATAAAGAAGTTGTGGCACGTACGTGCAATGCAATATCACTCAGCAATGAAATCTGTGTCATCAGGCCCGTAGCGGCATATTGAGTGGATTCAGGTACGGTGATTCTACGTGAACTACGTCACACAGAAAAAGAAACATCATAAGATATCACTAATACACGGAATGTAAACTTGACTACACATGAACTGAATTACAAAACAGAACAGGGTCTCAAATTTAGAAAACCACCTAGTGCTTGCTTATGGGGAAAGGTGCCTTGGGGTGCTGCATAAAACCAGAGACTGAAATTAGCACAGATAACTTTCCATAAGCCAAATATGTAATACACAAGACCTACTCCTTGCTCAACGAAATGGACCCAACACCACATATTCAACGCCTAGGAATATACCTGACTAGGAAGAATCTTAAAACCCATGGATATATATGTCTCCATAAGAGAATCAAGCGTGTGTACAGCGGCCGAAACGCAGCAGTGAAAATCCGATAAATCCCATTATCAAAATAAATTTCGAAAACAAAACACAAAGACAGTGAAATACAGAGCAATTCTTAAATAATTCACTCAGGGCATGTGATGCAACCGGGATTGACCACATCTACACCCAGAGCTGGTTGAGACATACGGCTGGACACTTCAGGCTGATAGCATTGGTGAGTTTCGGTGAGCAAATGCAGACCCTTTGAAATCATACTGCATGGTACCCATTCCATGGGTCCCAACTCTCCAGGTTCAAGGGATTCTTCCTCCAGCTAAAACATGCATGGGAAACCCAGAGTATCGTCCACCGTGTGATTGGGAAACGATTTAAAATGCATCTCAGTTTTCGTATCCTGGTCCTGGGGTTCACCATTCCAGATGCTTTACTAACACTCTCTCCGCTTGGAGAGTCAGTGCCTTTAACCTCCTCTTTTGCACAGCTTGGAATTTCTGTGAAAGATGAACAGGAATAGGGAGAACCAATGAGAGACTAGCTGTAGGTGTCTGCACGGGCAAATGTAATGCTCATTGCCTAACAGGAAGAGGAATTAAACCAAGGCTCAGTGTGCCCCGCTGGAAACAGATTAGGACCTGAAGCAATCCTGCGGTTTTGTGCCCAGCTCACAAGAAAGCAAGTTGAAGAAAGGAGCTCAGGGGCACTGTAATTCACAAACCTGCAGAGGTATAAATGACAGCTATCTTCCAAAAGTATATTGAAGTAAGCCTGCGAAGGGGACTTGAAAGCGGGGCAGAATTTCAGGAAAACGATTGCAGGGTGTAGACTGGAATTGCCCTGAAAGCATAGGAAAAGAGGCAGAACGTCGACAATGATGCACTTGGCCAAAAAGGGCGTATGCGTTTTTTCCTGAATATATTCAGGAAAAAACGCATACGCACTTTTTGGCCAACCAAGCAAGCCTGTAAAGGAAATCTGCACTACAATGAAGTCTCTCTGCCCCCCGGGAAAAAGGGCCATCTGAAAAAAGTGTAAAATCCAGAAATGTACGACAGGATATGGAGAACAGGGAGCCTTGTTATGCTGATTGGCAGGATGTAAATTGCCAACATCCACCCTGGAAAAATGTATGGTGTTTCCTGAAACACGTAAGAAATAAAGGAACACAGCCTATGGCAATTGCACTTATGGTCCTATACCTTAGGGAAATTAAAATCAAAAACAGAGAGCCACCCCAAAGTTTGGGACGGCTGTGTTCCCAAGAAGCTCGTCTACAGTACCAGGTAAATATCCCAGAAAGCAAAAAATGGATAAAGAAGTTGTGGCACATACGTGCAATGCAGTATCACTCAGCAATGAAATCTGTGTCATCAGGCCCGTAGCGGCATAGTGAGTGGATGCAGGTACGGTGATTCTACGTGAACTACGTCACACAGAAAAAGAAACATCATAAGTTATCACTAATACACAGAATGTAAACTTGACTACACATGAACTGAATTACAAAACAGAACAGGGTCTCAAATTTAGAAAACCAACTAGTGCGTGCTTATGGGGAAAGGTGCCTTGGGGTGCTGCATAAAACCAGAGACTGAAATTAGCACAGATAACATTCCATAAGCCAAATATGTAATAGACAAGACCTACTCCTTGCTCAACGAAATGGACTCAACACCACATATTCAACGCCTAGGAATATACCTGACTAGGAAGAAGCTTAAAACCCAGGGATATATATGTCTCCGTAAGAGAATCAAGCGTGTGTACAGCGGCCGATACGCAGCAGTGAAAATCCGATAAATCCCATTATCAAAATAAATTTCGAAAACAAAACACAAAGACAGTGAAATAGAGAGCAATTCTTAAATAATTCACTCAGGGCATGTGATGCAACCGGGATTGACCACATCTACACCCAGAGCTGGTTGAGACATAAGGCTGGACACTTCAGGCTGATAGCATTGGTGAGTTTCGGTGAGCAAATGCAGACCCTTTGAAGTCATACTGCATGGTACCCATTCCATGGGTCCCAACTCTCCAGGTTCAAGGGATTCTTCCTCCAGCTAAAACATGCATGGGAAACCCAGAGTATCGTCCACCGTGTGATTGGGAAATGATTTAAAATGCATCTCAGTTTTCGTATCCTGGTCCTCGGGTTCACCATTCCAGATGCTTTACTAACACTCTCCCCACTTGGAGACTCAGTGCCTTTAACCTCCTCTTTGGCACAGCTTGCAATTTCTGTGCAAGATGAACAGGAATAGGGAGAACCAATGAGAGACTAGCTGTAGGTGTCTGCACGGGCAAATGTAACGCTCATTGCCCACCAGGAAGAGGAATTAAACAAAGGCTCAGTGTGCCCTGCTGGAAACAGATTAGGGCCTGAAGCAATCCTGCGGTTTTGTGCCCAGCTCACAAGAAAGCGAGTTGAAGAAAGGAGCTCAGGGGCACTGTAATTCACAAACCTGCAGAGTTATAAATGACAGCTATCCTCCAAAAATATATTGAAGTAAGCCTGCGAAGGGGACTTGAAAGCGGGGCAGAGTTTCAGGAAAACGATTGCAGGGGGTAGACTGGAATTGCCCTGAAAGCATAGGAAAAGAGGCAGAACGTCGACAATGATGCACTTGGCCAAAAAGGGCGTATGCGTTTTTTCCTGAATATATTCAGGAAAAAACGCATACGCCCTTTTTGGCCAACCAAGCAAGCCTGTAAAAGAAATCTGCACTACAATGAAGTCTCACTGCCCCCTGGGCAAAAGGGCCATCTGAAAAAAGTGTAAAATCCAGAAAGGTAGGACAGGATATGTAGAACAGGGAGCCTTGTTATGCTGATTGGCAGGATGTAAATTGCCAGCAGCCACGCTGGAGAAGTGTATGGTGTTTCCTAAAACACGAAAGAACCAAAGCAACACAGCCTATGGCACTTCCACTTATGGTCCTATAGCTTACGGATATTAAAATCAAAAACAGACAGCCACCCCAATATTTGGGATGGCTGTGTTCAGAAGAAGCTCGTCTACAGTATCAGGTAAATATCCCAGAAAGCAATAAATGGATAAAGAAGTTGTGGCACGTACGTACAATGCAATATCACTCAGCAATGAAATCTGTGTCATCAGGCCCGTAGCGGCATAGTGAGTGGATGCAGGTACGGTGATTGTACGTGAACTACGTCACACAGAAAAAGAAACATCATAAGATATCACTAATACACGGAATGTAAACTTGACTACACATGAACTGAATTACAAAAGAGAACAGGGTCTCAAATTTAGAAAACTAACTAGTGCTTGCTTATGGGGAAAGGTGCCTTGGGGTGCTGCATAAAACCAGAGACTGAAATTAGCACAGATAACTTTCCATAAGCCAAATATGTAATAGACAAGACCTACTCCTTGCTCAACGAAATGGACCCAACACCACATAATCAACGCCTAGGAATATACCTGACTAGGAAGAACCTTAAAACCCATGGATATATATGTCTCCGTAAGAGAATCAAGCGTGTGTACAGCGGCCGAAACGCAGCAGTGAAAATCCGATAAATCCCATTATCAAAATAAATTTCGAAAACAAAACACAAAGACAGTGAAATAGAGAGCAATTCTTAAATAATTCACTCAGGGCATGTGATGCAACCGGGATTGACCACATCTACACCCAGAGCTGGTTGAGACATAAGGCTGGACACTTCAGGCTGATAGCATTGGTGAGTTTCGGTGAACAAATGCAGACCCTTTGAAGTCATACTGCATGGTACCCATTCCATGCGTCCCAACTCTCCAGGTTCAAGGGATTCTTCCTCCAGCTAAAACATGCATGGGAAACCCAGAGTATCGTCCACCGTGTGATTGGGAAACGATTCAAAATGCATCTCAGTTTTCGTATCCTGGTCCTCGGGTTCACCATTCCAGATGCTTTACTAACACTCTCCCCTTTTGGAGAGTCAGTGCCTTTAACCTCCTCTTTGGCACAGCTTGCAATTTCTGTGCAAGATGAACAGGAATAGGGAGAACCAATGAGAGACTAGCTGTAGGTGTCTGCACGGGCAAATGTAACGCTCATTGCCGACCAGGAAGAGGAATTAAACAAAGGCTCAGCGTGCCCTGCTGAAAACAGATTAGGGCCTGAAGCAATCCTGCGGTTTTGTGCCCAGCTCACAAGAAAGCGAGTTGAAGAAAGGAGCTCAGGGGCACTGTAATTCACAAAGCTGCAGAGTTATAAATGACAGCTATCTTCCAAAAGTATATTGAAGTAAGCCTGCGAAGGGGACTTGAAAGCAGGGCAGAATTTCAGGAAAACGATTGCAGGGGGTAGACTGGAATTGCCCTGAAAGCATAGGAAAAGAGGCAGAACGTCGACAATGATGCACTTGGCCAAAAAGTGCGTATGCGTTTTTTCCTGAATATATTCAGGAAAAAACGCATACGCACTTTTTGGCCAACCAAGCAAGCCTGTAAAGGAAATCTGCACTACAATGAAGTCTCACTGCCCCCCGGGCAAAAGGGCCATCTGAAAAAAGTGTAAAATCCAGAAAGGTAGGACAGGATATGGAGAACAGGGAGACTTGTTATGCTGATTGGCAGGATGTAAATTGCCAACAGCCACCCTGGAAAAATGTATGGTGTTTCCTGAAACACGTAAGAAATAAAGCAACACAGCCTATGGCAATTGCAATTATGGTCCTATTCCTTAGGGAAATTAAAATCAAAAACAGAGAGCCACCCCAAAGTTTGGGACGGCTGTGTTTCCAAGAAGCTCGTCTACAGTACCAGGTAAATATCCCAGAAAGCAAAAAATGGATAAAGAAGTTGTGGCACGTACGTGCAATGCAGTATCACTCAGCAATGAAATCTGTGTCATCAGGCCCGTAGCGGCATAGTGAGTGGATGCAGGTACGGTGATTCTACGTGAACTACGTCACACAGAAAAAGAAACATCATAAGTTATCACTAATACACAGAATGTAAACTTGACTACACATGAACTGAATTACAAAACAGAACAGGGTCTCAAATTTAGAAAACCAACTAGTGCGTGCTTATGGGGAAAGGTGCCTTGGGGTGCTGCATAAAACCAGAGACTGAAATTAGCACAGATAACATTCCATAAGCCAAATATGTAATAGACAAGACCTACTCCTTGCTCAACGAAATGGACTCAACACCACATATTCAACGCCTAGGAATATACCTGACTAGGAAGAAGCTTAAAACCCAGGGATATATATGTCTCCGTAAGAGAATCAAGCGTGTGTACAGCGGCCGATACGCAGCAGTGAAAATCCGATAAATCCCATTATCAAAATAAATTTCGAAAACAAAACACAAAGACAGTGAAATAGAGAGCAATTCTTAAATAATTCACTCAGGGCATGTGATGCAACCGGGATTGACCACATCTACACCCAGAGCTGGTTGAGACATAAGGCTGGACACTTCAGGCTGATAGCATTGGTGAGTTTCGGTGAGCAAATGCAGACCCTTTGAAGTCATACTGCATGGTACCCATTCCATGGGTCCCAACTCTCCAGGTTCAAGGCATTCTTCCTCCAGCTAAAACATGCATGGGAAACCCAGAGTATCGTCCACCGTGTGATTGGGAAATGATTTAAAATGCATCTCAGTTTTCGTATCCTGGTCCTCGGGTTCACCATTCCAGATGCTTTACTAACACTCTCCCCACTTGGAGACTCAGTGCCTTTAACCTCCTCTTTGGCACAGCTTGCAATTTCTGTGCAAGATGAACAGGATTAGGGAGAACCAATGAGAGACTAGCTGTAGGTGTCTGCACGGGCAAATGTAACGCTCATTGCCCACCAGGAAGAGGAATTAAACAAAGGCTCAGCGTGCCCTGCTGGAAACAGATTAGGGCCTGAAGCAATCCTGCGGTTTTGTGCCCAGCTCACAAGAAAGCGAGTTGAAGAAAGGAGCTCAGGGGCACTGTAATTCACAAACCTGCAGAGTTATAAATGACAGCTATCCTCCAAAAATATATTGAAGTAAGCCTGCGAAGGGGACTTGAAAGCGGGGCAGAGTTTCAGGAAAACGATTGCAGGGGGTAGACTGGAATTGCCCTGAAAGCATAGGAAAAGAGGCAGAACGTCGACAATGATGCACTTGGCCAAAAAGGGCGTATGTGGTTTTTCCTGAATATATTCAGGAAAAAACGCATACGCCCTTTTTGGCCAACCAAGCAAGCCTGTAAAAGAAATCTGCACTACAATGAAGTCTCACTGCCCCCTGGGCAAAAGGGCCATCTGAAAAAAGTGTAAAATCCAGAAAGGTAGGACAGGATATGGAGAACAGGGAGCCTTGTTATGCTGATTGGCAGGATGTAAATTGCCAGCAGCCACGCTGGAGAAGTGTATGGTGTTTCCTAAAACACGAAAGAACCAAAGCAACACAGCCTATGGCACTTCCACTTATGGTCCTATAGCTTACGGAAATTAAAATCAAAAACAGACAGCCACCCCAATATTTGGGACGGCTGTGTTCACAAGAAGCTCGTCTACAGTATCAGGTAAATATCCCAGAAAGCAAAAAATGGATAAAGAATTTGTGGCACGTACGTACAATGCAATATCACTCAGCAATGAAATCTGTGTCATCAGGCCCATAGCGGCATAGTGAGTGGATGCAGGTACCGTGATTCTACGTGAACTACGTCACACAGAAAAAGAAACATCATAAGATATCACTAATACACGGAATGTAAACTTGACTACACATGAACTGAATTACAAAACAGAACAGGGTCTCAAATTTAGAAAACCAACTAGTGCTTGCTTATGGGGAATGGTGCCTTGGGGTGCTGCATAAAACCAGAGACTGAAATTAGCACAGATAACATTCCATAAGCCAAATATGTAATAGAAAAGACCTACTCCTTGCTCAACGAAATGGACTCAACGCCACATATTCAATGCCTAAGAATATACCTGACTAGGAAGAATCTTAAAACCCATGGATATATATTTCTCCGTAAGAGAATCAAGCGTGTGTACAGCGGCCGATACGCAGCAGTGAAAATCCGATAAATCCCATTATCAAAATAAATTTCGAAAACAAAACACAAAGACAGTGAAATAGAGAGCAACTCTTAAATAATTCACTTAGGGCATGTGATGCAACCGGGATTGACCACATCTACACCCAGAGCTGGTTGAGACATAAGGCTGGACACTTCAGGCTGATAGCATTGGTGAGTTTCGGTGAGCAAATGCAGACCCTTTGAAGTCATACTGCATGGTACCTATTCCATGGGTCCCAACACTTCAGGTTCAAGGGATTCTTCATCCAGCTAAAACATGCATGGGAAACCCACAGTATGGTCCACCGTGTGATTGGGAAACGATTTAAAATGCATCTCAGTTTTCGTATCCTGGTCCTCGGGTTCACCATTCCAGATGCTTTACTAACACTCTCCCCGCTTGGAGAGTCAGTGCCTTTAACCTCCTCTTTAGCACAGCTTGCAATTTCTGTGCAAGATGAAAAGGAATAGGGATAACCAATGAGAGACTAGCTGTAGGTGTCTGCACGGGCAAATGTAACGCTCATTTCCCACCAGGAAGAGGAATTAACCAAAAGCTCAGCGTGCCCTGCCGGAAACAGATTAGGGCCTGAAGCAATCCTGCGGTTTTGTGCCCAGCTCACAAGAAAGTGCGTTGAAGAAAGGAGCTCAGGGGCACTGTAATTCACAAACCTGCAGAGTTATAAATGACAGCTATCCTCCAAAAATATATTGAAGTAAGCCTGCGAAGGGGACTTGAAAGCGGGGCAGAGTTTCAGGAAAACCATTGCAGGGGATAGACTGGAATTGCCCTGAAAGCATAGGAAAAGAGGCAGAACGTCGACAATGATGCACTTGGCCAAAAAGGGCGCATGCGTTTTTTCCTGAATATATTCAGGAAAAAACGCATACGCACTTTTTGGCCAACCAAGCAAGCCTGTAAAGGAAATCTGCACTACAATGAAATCTCACTGCCCCCCGGGCAAAAGGGCCATCTGAAAAAAGTGTAAAATCAAGAAAGGTAGGACAGGATATGGAGAACAGGGAGCCTTGTTATGCTGATTGGCAGGATGTAAATTGTGAACAACCACCCTGGAGAAGTGTGTGGTGTTTCCTGAAACACGTAAGACATAAAGCAACACAGCCTATGGCAATTGCACTTATGGTCCTATTGCTTATGGAAACTAAAATCAAAAACAGAGAGCCACCCCAAAGTTTGGGACGGCTGTGTTCCCAGAAGCTTGTCTACACTACCAGGTAAATATCCCAAAAAGCAAAAAATGGATAAAGAAGTTGTGGCACGTACGTGCAATGCAATATCACTCAGCAATGAAATCTGTGTCATCAGGCCCGTAGCGGCATAGTGAGTGGATGCAGGTACGGTGATTCTACGTGAACTACGTCACACAGAAAAAGAAACATCATAAGATATCACTAATACACGGAATGTAAACTTGACTACACATGAACTGAATTACAAAACAGAACAGGGTCTCAAATTTAGAACACCAACTAGTGCTTGCTTATGGGGAAAGGTGCCTTGGGGTGCTGCATAAATCCAGAGACTGAAATTAGCACAGATAACTTTCCATAAGCCAAATATGTAATAGACAAGACCTACTCCTTGCTCAACGAAATGGACCCAACACCACATATTCAATGCCTAGGAATATACGTGACTAGGAAGAGTCTTAAAACCCATGGATATATATGTCTCCGTAAGAGAATCAAGCGTGTGTACAGCGGCCGAAACGCAGCAGTGAAAATCCGATAAATCCCATTATCAAAATAAATTTCGAAAACACAACACAAAGACAGTGAAATAGAGAGCTATTCTTAAATAATTCACTCAGGGCATGTGATGCAACCGGGATTTAACACATCTACACCCAGAGCTGGTTGAGACATAAGGCTGGACACTTCAGGCTGATAGCATTGGTGAGTTTCGGTGAGCAAATGCAGACCCTTTGAAGTCATACTGCATGGTACCCATTTCATGGGTCCCAACTCGCCAGGTTTAAGGGATTCTTCCTCCAGCTAAAACATGCATGGGAAACGCAGAGTATCGTCCACCGTGTGATTGGGAAATGATTTAAAATGCATCTCAGTTTTCGTATCCTGGTCCTCGGGTTCACCATTCCAGATGCTTTACTAACACTCTCCCCGCTTGGAGAGTCAGTGCCTTTAACCTCCTCTTTGGCACAGCTTGCAATTTCTGTGCAAGATGAACAGTAATAGGGAGAACCAATGAGAGACTAGCTGTAGGTGTCTGCACGGGCAAATGTATCACTCATTGCCCACCAGGAAGAGGAATTAAACAAAGGCTCAGTGTGCCCTGCTGGAAACAGATTAGGGCCTGAAGCAATCCTGCGGTTTTGTGCCCAGCTCACAAGATAGCGAGTTGAAGAAAGGAGCTCAGGGGCACTGTAATTCACAAACCTGCAGAGTTATAAATGACAGCTATCTTCCAAAAGTATATTGAAGTAAGCCTGCGAAGGGGACTTGAAAGCGGGGCAGAATTTCAGGAAAACGATTGCAGGGGGTAGACTGGAGTTGCTCTAAAAGCATAGGAAAAGAGGCACAACGTCGACAATGATGCACTTGGCCAAAAAGTGCGTATGCGTTTTTTCCTGAATATATTCAGGAAAAAACGCATACGCCGTTTTTGTCCAACCAAGCAAGCCTGTAAAGGAAATCTGCACTACAATGAAGTCTCACTGCCCCCAGGGCAAAAGGGCCATCTGAAAAAAGTGTAAAATCCAGAAAGGTAGGACAGGATATGGAGAACAGGGAGCCTTGTTATGCTGATTGGCAGGATGTAAATTGCCAGCAGCCACCCTGGAGAAGTGTATGGTGTTTCCTGAAACACGTAAGAAACAAAGCAACACAGCCTATGGCACTTCCACTTATGGTCCTATAGCTTACGGAAATTAAAATCAAAAACAGACAGCCACCCCAATATTTGGGACGGCTGTGTTCACAAGAAGCTCGTCTAGAGTATCAGGTAAATATCCCAGAAAGCAAAAAATGGATAAAGAAGTTGTGGCACGTACGTGCAATGCAATATCACTCAGCAATGAAATCTGTGTCATCAGGCCCATAGCAGCATAGTGAGTGGATGCAGGTACGGTGATTTTACGTGAACTACGTCACACAGAAAAAGAAACATCATAAGATATCACTAATACACGGAATGTAAACTTGACTACACATGAACTGAATTACAAAACAGAACAGGGTCTCAAATTTAGAAAACCAACTAGTGCTTGCTTATGGGGAAAGGTGCCTTGGGGTGCTGCATAAAACCAGAGACTGAAATTAGCACAGATAACTTTCCATAAGCCAAATATGTAATAGACAAGACCTACTCCTTGCTCAACGAAATGGACCCAACACCACATATTCAACGCCTAGGAATATACCTGACTAGGAAGAAGCTTAAAACCCATGGATATATATGTCTCCGTAAGAGAATCAAGCGTGTGTACTGCGGCCGAAATGCAGCAGTGAAAATCCGATAAATCCCATTATCAAAATAAATTTCGAAACCAAAACACAAAGACAGTGAAATAGAGAGCAATTCTTAAATAATTCACTCAGGGCATGTGATGCAACTGGGATTGACCACATCTACACCCAGAGCTGGTTGAGACATAAGGCTGGACACTTCAGGCTGATAGCATTGGTGAGTTTCGGTGAGCAAATGCAGACCCTTTGAAGTCATACTGCATGGTACCCATTCCATGGGTCCCAACTCTCCAGGTTCAAGGGATTCTTCCTCCAGCTAAAACATGCATAGGAAACCCCGAATATTGTCCACCGTGTGATTGGGAAACGATTTAAAATGCATCTCAGTTTTCCTATCCTGGTCCTCGGGTTCACCATTCCAGATGCTTTACTAACACTCTCCCCGCTTGGAGAGTCAGTGCCTTTAACCTCCTCTTTAGCACAGCTTGCAATTTCTGTGCAAGATGAAAAGGAATAGGGATAACCAATGAGAGACTAGCTGTAGGTGTCTGCACGGGCAAATGTAACGCTCATTTCCCACCAGGAAGAGGAATTAACCAAAAGCTCAGCGTGCCCTGCCGGAAACAGATTAGGGCCTGAAGCAATCCTGCGGTTTTGTGCCCAGCTCACAAGAAAGTGCGTTGAAGAAAGGAGCTCAGGGGCACTGTAATTCACAAACCTGCAGAGTTATAAATGACAGCTATCCTCCAAAAATATATTGAAGTAAGCCTGCGAAGGGGACTTGAAAGCGGGGCAGAGTTTCAGGAAAACCATTGCAGGGGATAGACTGGAATTGCCCTGAAAGCATAGGAAAAGAGGCACAACGTCGACAATGATGCACTTGGCCAAAAAGGGCGCATGCGTTTTTTCCTGAATATATTCAGGAAAAAACGCATACGCACTTTTTGGCCAACCAAGCAGGCCTGTAAAGGAAATCTGCACTACAATGAAATCTCACTGCCCCCCCGGGCAAAAGGGCCATCTGAAAACAATGTAAAATCCAGAAAGGTAGGACAGGATATGGAGAACAGGGAGCCTTGTTATGCTGATTGGCAGGATGTAATTGTGAACAGCCACCCTGGAGAAGTGTGTGGTGTTTCCTGAAACACGTAAGACATAAAGCAACACAGCCTATGGCAATTGCACTTATGGTCCTATTGCTTATGGAAACTAAAATCAAAAACAGAGAGCCACCCCAAAGTTTGGGACGGCTGTGTTCCCAGAAGCTCGTCTACAGTACCAGGTAAATATCCCAAAAAGCAAAAAATGGATAAAGAAGTTGTGGCACGTACGTGCAATGCAATATCACTCAGCAATGAAATCTGTGTCATCAGGCCCGTAGCGGCATAGTGAGTGGATGCAGGTACGGTGATTCTACGTGAACTACGTCACACAGAAAAAGAAACATCATAAGATATCACTAATACACGGAATGTAAACTTGACTACACATGAACTGAATTACAAAACAGAACAGGGTCTCAAATTTAGAACACCAACTAGTGCTTGCTTATGGGGAAAGGTGCCTTGGGGTGCTGCATAAAACCAGAGACTGAAATTAGCACAGATAACTTTCCATAAGCCAAATATGTAATAGACAAGACCTACTCCTTGCTCAACGAAATGGACCCAACACCACATATTCAATGCCTAGGAATATACGTGACTAGGAAGAGTCTTAAAACCCATGGATATATATGTCTCCGTAAGAGAATCAAGCGTGTGTACAGCGGCCGAAACGCAGCAGTGAAAATCCGATAAATCCCATTATCAAAATAAATTTCGAAAACAAAACACAAAGACAGTGAAATTGAGAGCTATTCTTAAATAATTCACTCAGAGCATGTGATGCAACCGGGATTTAACACATCTACACCCAGAGCTGGTTGAGACATAAGGCTGGACACTTCAGGCTGATAGCATTGGTGAGTTTCGGTGAGCAAATGCAGACCCTTTGAAGTCATACTGCATGGTACCCATTTCATGGGTCCCAACTCTCCATGTTTAAGGGATTCTTCCTCCAGGTAAAACATGCATGGGAAACGCAGAGTATCGTCCACCGTGTGATTGGGAAATGATTTAAAATGCATCTCAGTTTTCGTATCCTGGTCCTCGGGTTCACCATTCCAGATGCTTTACTAACACTCTCCCCGCTTGGAGAGTCAGTGCCTTTAACCTCCTCTTTGGCACAGCTTGCAATTTCTGTGCAAGATGAACAGTAATAGGGAGAACCAATGAGAGACTAGCTGTAGGTGTCTGCACGGGCAAATGTAACACTCATTGCCCACCAGGAAGAGGAATTAAACAAAGGCTCAGTGTGCCCTGCTGGAAACAGATTAGGGCCTGAAGCAATCCTGCGGTTTTGTGCCCAGCTCACAAGAAAGCGAGTTGAAGAAAGGAGCTCAGGGGCACTGTAATTCACAAACCTGCAGAGTTATAAATGACAGCTATCTTCCAAAAGTATATTGAAGTAAGCCTGCGAAGGGGACTTGAAAGCGGGGCAGAATTTCAGGAAAACGATTGCAGGAGGTAGACTGGAGTTGCTCTAAAAGCATAGGAAAAGAGGCAGAACGTCGACAATGATGCACTTGGCCAAAAAGTGCGTATGCGTTTTTTCCTGAATATATTCAGGAAAAAACGCATACGCCCTTTTTGGCCAACCAAGCAAGCCTGTAAAGGAAATCTGCACTACAATGAAGTCTCACTGCCCCCAGGGCAAAAGGGCCATCTGAAAAAAGTGTAAAATCCAGAAAGGTAGGACAGGATATGGAGAACAGGGAGCCTTGTTATGCTGATTGGCAGGATGTAAATTGCCAGCAGCCACCCTGGAGAAGTGTATGGTGTTTCCTGAAACACGTAAGAAACAAAGCAACAGAGCCTATGGCACTTCCACTTATGGTCCTATAGCTTACGGAAATTAAAATCAAAAACAGACAGCCACCCCAATATTTGGGATGGCTGTGTTCACAAGAAGCTCGTCTACAGTATCAGGTAAATATCCCAGAAAGCAAAAAATGGATAAAGAAGTTGTGGAACGTACGTGCAATGCAATATCACTCAGCAATGAAATCTGTGTCATCAGGCCCATAGCAGCATAGTGAGTGGATGCAGGTACGGTGATTTTACGTGAACTACGTCACACAGAAAAAGAAACATCATAAGATATCACTAATACACGGAATGTAAACTTGACTACACATGAACTGAATTACAAAACAGAACAGGGTCTCAAATTTAGAAAACCAACTAGTGCTTGCTTATGGGGAAAGGTGCCTTGGGGTGCTGCATAAAACCAGAGACTGAAATTAGCACAGATAACTTTCCATAAGCCAAATATGTAATAGACTAGACCTACTCCTTGCTCAACGAAATGGACACAACACCACATATTCAACGCCTAGGAATATACGTGACTAGGAAGAGTCTTAAAACCCATGGATATATATGTCTCCGTAAGAGAATCAAGCGTGTGTACTGCGGCCGAAATGCAGCAGTGAAAATCCGATAAATCCCATTATCAAAATAAATTTCGAAACCAAAACACAAAGACAGTGAAATAGAGAGCAATTCTTAAATAATTCACTCAGGGCATGTGATGCAACTGGGATTGACCACATCTACACCCAGAGCTGGTAGAGACATAAGGCTGGACACGTCAGGCTGATAGCATTGGTGAGTTACGGTGAGCAAATGCAGACCATTTGAAGTCATACTGCATGGTACCCATTCCATGGGTCCCAACTCTCCATGTTCAAGGGACTCTTCCTCCAGCTAAAACATGCATGGGAAACCCAGAGTATCGTCCACCGTGTGATTGGGAAACGATTTAAAATGCATCTCAGTTTTCGTATCCTGGTCCTCGGGTTCACCACTCCAGATGCTTTAGTAACACTCTCCCAGCTTGGAGAGTCAGTGCCTTTAACCTCCTCTTTGGCACAGCTTGCAATTTCTGTGCAAGATGAACAGGAATAGGGAGAACCAATGAGAGACTAGCTGTACGTGTCTGCACGGGCAAATGTAACGCACATTGCCCACCAGGAAGAGGAATTAAACAAAGGCTCAGTGTGCCCTGCTGGAAACAGGTTAAGGCCTGAAGCAATCCTGCGGTTTTGTGCCCAGCTCACAAGAAAGCGAGTTGAAGAAAGGAGCTCAGGGGCACTGTACTTCACAAACCTGCAGAGTTATAAATGACAGCTATCCTCCAAAAATATATTGAAGTAAGCCTGCGAAGGGGACTTGAAAGCGGGGCAGAATTTTAGGAAAACGATTGCAGGGGGTAGACTGGAATTGCCCTGAAAGCATAGGAAAAGAGGCACAACGTCGACAATGATGCACTTGGCCAAATAGGGCGTATGCGTTTTTTCCTGAATATATTCAGGAAAAAACGCATATGCCCTTTTTGGCCAACCAAGCAAGCCTGTAAAGGAAATGTGCACTACAATGAAATCTCACTGCCCCCCCCCCCGGGCAAAAGGGCCATCTGAAAAAAGTGTAAAATCCAGAAAGTTAGGACAGGATATGGAGAACAGGGAGCCTTGTTATGCTGATTGGCAGGGTGTAAATTGCCAGCAGCCACCCTGGAGAAGTGTATGGTGTTTCCTGAAACACGTAAGAAACAAAGCAACACAGCCTATGGCACTTCCACTTATGGTCCTATAGCGTACGGAAATTAGAATCAAAAACAGACAGCCACCCCAATATTTGGGACGGCTGTGTTCCCAAGAAGCTCGTCTACAGTATCAGGTAAATATCCCAGAAAGCAAAAAATGGATAAAGAAGTTGTGGCACGTACGTGCAATGCAATATCACTCAGCAATGAAATCTGTGTCATCAGGCCCGTAGCGGCATAGTGAGTGGATGCAGGTACGGTGATTCTACGTGAACTAAGTCACACAGAAAAAGAAACATCATAAGATATCACTAATACACGGAATGTAAACTTGACTACACATGAACTGAATTACAAAACAGAACAGGGTCTCAAATTTAGAAAACCAACTAGTGCTTGCTTATGGGGAAAGGTGCCTTGGGGTGCTGCATAAAACCAGAGACTGAAATTAGCACAGATAGCTTTCCATAAGTCAAATATGTAATAGACAAGACCTACTCCTTGCTCAACGAAATGGACCCAACACCACATATTCAACGCCTAGGAATATACCTTACTAGGAAGAATCTTAAAACCCATGGATATATATGTCTCCGTAAGAGAATCAGGCGTGTGTACAGCGGCCGAAATGCAGCAGTGAAAATCCAATAAATCCCATTATCAAAATAAATTTCGAAAACAAAACACAAAGACAGTGAAATAGAGAGCAATTCTTAAATAATTCACTCAGGGCATGTGATGCAACCGGGATTGACCACATCTACACCCAGAGCTGGTAGAGACATAAGGCTGGACACGTCAGGCTGATAGCATTGGTGAGTTACGGTGAGCAAATGCAGACCATTTGAAGTCATACTGCATGGTACCCATTCCATGGGTCCCAACTCTCCATGTTCAAGGGATTCTTCCTCCAGCTAAAACATGCATGGGAAACCCAGAGTATCGTCCACCGTGTGATTGGGAAACGATTTAAAATGCATCTCAGTTTTCGTATCCTGGTCCTCGGGTTCACCACTCCAGATGCTTTAGTAACACTCTCCCAGCTTGGAGAGTCAGTGCCTTTAACCTCCTCTTTGGCACAGCTTGCAATTTCTGTGCAAGATGAACAGGAATAGGGAGAACCAATGAGAGACTAGCTGTACGTGTCTGCACGGGCAAATGTAACGCACATTGCCCACCAGGAAGAGGAATTAAACAAAGGCTCAGTGTGCCCTGCTGGAAACAGGTTAAGGCCTGAAGCAATCCTGCGGTTTTGTGCCCAGCTCACAAGAAAGCGAGTTGAAGAATGGAGCTCAGGGGCACTGTAATTCACAAACCTGCAGAGTTATAAATGACAGCTATCCTCCAAAAATATATTGAAGTAAGCCTGCGAAGGGGACTTGAAAGCGGGGCAGAATTTTAGGAAAACGATTGCAGGGGGTAGACTGGAATTGCCCTGAAAGCATAGGAAAAGAGGCACAACGTCGACAATGATGCACTTGGCCAAATAGGGCGTATGCGTTTTTTCCTGAATATATTCAGGAAAAAACGCATATGCCCTTTTTGGCCAACCAAGCAAGCCTGTAAAGGAAATGTGCACTACAATGAAATCTCACTGCCCCCCCCCCCCGGGCAAAAGGGCCATCTGAAAAAAGTGTAAAATCCAGAAAGTTAGGACAGGATATGGAGAACAGGGAGCCTTGTTATGCTGATTGGCAGGGTGTAAATTGCCAGCAGCCACCCTGGAGAAGTGTATGGTGTTTCCTGAAACACGTAAGAAACAAAGCAACACAGCCTATGGCACTTCCACTTATGGTCCTATAGCGTACGGAAATTAGAATCAAAAACAGACAGCCACCCCAATATTTGGGACGGCTGTGTTCCCAAGAAGCTCGTCTACAGTATCAGGTAAATATCCCAGAAAGCAAAAAATGGATAAAGAAGTTGTGGCACGTACGTGCAATGCAATATCACTCAGCAATGAAATCTGTGTCATCAGGCCCGTAGCGGCATAGTGAGTGGATGCAGGTACGGTGATTCTACGTGAACTAAGTCACACAGAAAAAGAAACATCATAAGATATCACTAATACACGGAATGTAAACTTGACTACACATGAACTGAATTACAAAACAGAACAGGGTCTCAAATTTAGAAAACCAACTAGTGCTTGCTTATGGGGAAAGGTGCCTTGGGGTGCTGCATAAAACCAGAGACTGAAATTAGCACAGATAGCTTTCCATAAGTCAAATATGTAATAGACAAGACCTACTCCTTGCTCAACGAAATGGACCCAACACCACATATTCAACGCCTAGGAATATACCTTACTAGGAAGAATCTTAAAACCCATGGATATATATGTCTCCGTAAGAGAATCAGGCGTGTGTACAGCGGCCGAAATGCAGCAGTGAAAATCCAATAAATCCCATTATCAAAATAAATTTCGAAAACAAAACACAAAGACAGTGAAATAGAGAGCAATTCTTAAATAATTCACTCAGGGCATGTGATGCAACCGTGATTGACCACATCTACACCCAGAGCCGGTTGAGACATAAGGCTGGACACTTCAGGCTGATAGCATTGGTGAGTTTCGGTGAGCAAATGCAGACCCTTTGAAGTCATACTGCATGGTACCCATTCCATGGGTCCCAACTCTCCAGGTTCAAGGGATTCTTCCTCCAGCTATAACATGCATGGGAAACCCAGAGTATCGTCCACCGTGTGATTGGGAAACGATTTAAAATGCATCTCAGTTTTCGTATCCTGGTCCTCGGGTTCACCATTCCAGATGCTTTACTAACACTCTCCCCGCTTGGAGAGTCAGTGCCTTTAACCTCCTCTTTGGCACAGCTTGCAATTTCTATGCAAGTTGAACAGGAATAGGGAGAACCAATGAGAGACTAGCTATAGGTGTCTGCACGGGCAAATGTAATGCTCATTTCTCACCCGGAAGAGGAATTAACCAGAGGCTCAGCGTGCCCTGCCGGAAACAGATTATGGCCTGAAGCAATCCTGCGGTTTTGTGCCCAGCTCACAAGAAAGCGAGTTGAAGAAAGGAGCTCAGGGGCACTGTAATTCACAAACCTGCAGAGTTATAAATGACAGCTATCTTCCAAAAGTATATTGAAGTAAGCCTGCGAAGGGGACTTGAAAGCGGGGCAGAATTTCAGGAAAACGATTGCATGGGGTAGACTGGAATTGCCCTGAAAGCATAGGAAAAGAGGCACAAGGTCGACAATGATGCACTTGGCCAAAAAGTGCGTATGCGTTTTTTCTTGAATATATTCAGGAAAAAACGCATACGCCCTTTTTGGCCAATCAAGCAAGCCTGTAAAGGAAATCTGCACTACAATGAAGTCTCACTGCCCCCCGGGCAAGAGGGCCATCTGAAAAAAGTGTAAAATCCAGAAATGTAGGACAGGATATGGGGAACAGGGAGCTTTGTTATGCTGATTGGCAGGATGTAAATTGCCAACAGCCACCCTGGAGAAGTGTATGGTGTTTCCTGAAACACGTAAGAAACAAAGCAACACAGCCTATGGCACTTCCACTTATGGTCCTATAGCTTACGGAAATTAAAATCAAAACAGACAGCCACCCCAATATTTGGGACTGCTCTGTTCACAAGAAGCTCTTCTACAGTATCAGGTAAATATCCCAGAAAGCAAGAAATGGATAAAGAAATTGTGGCACGTACGTACAATGCAATATCACTCAGCAATGAAATCTGTGTCATCAGGCCCGTAGCGGCATAGTGAGTGGATGCAGGTACGGTGATTCTACGTGAACTACGTCACACAGAAAATGTAACATCATAAGATATCACTAATACACGGAATGTAAACTTGACTACACTTGAACTGAATTACAAAACAGAACAGGGTCTCAAATTTAGAAAACCAACTAGTGCTTGCTTATGGGGAAAGGTGCCTTGGGGAGCTGCATAAAACCAGAGACTGAAATTAGCACAGATAACTTTCCATAAGCCAAATATGTAATAGACAAGACCTACTCCTTGCTCAACGAAATGGACCCAACACCACATATTCAACGCCTAGGAATATACCTGACTAGGAAGAATCTTAAAACCCATGGATATATATGTCTCCGTAAGAGAATCAAGCGTGTGTACAGCGGCCGAAACGCAGCAGTGAAAATCCGATAAATCCCAGTATCAAAATAAATTGCGAAAACAAAACACAAAGACAGTGAAATAGAGAGCAATTCTTAAATAATTCACTCAGGGCATGTGATGCAACCGGGATTTACCACATCTACACCCAGAGCTGGTTGAGACATAAGGCTGGACACTTCAGGCTGATAGCATTGGTGAGTTTCGGTGAGCAAATGCAGACCCTTTGAAGTCATACTGCATGGTACCCATTCCATGGGTCCCAACTCTCCAGGTTCAAGGCATTCTTCCTCCAGCTAAAACATGCATGGGAAACCCAGAGTATCGTCCACAGTGTGATTGGGAAACGATTTAAAATGCATCTCAGTTTTCGTATCCTGGTCCTCGGGTTCACCATTCCAGATGCTTTACTAACACTCTCCCCGCTTGGAGAGTCAGTGCCTTTAACCTCCTGTTTGGCACAGCTTGCAATTTCTGTGCAAGATGAACAGGAATAGGGAGAACCAATGAGAGACTAGCTGTAGGTGTTTGCACGGGCAAATGTAACGCTCATGCCGACCAGGAAGAGGAATTAAGCAAAGTCTCAGCGTGCCCTGCTGAAAACAGATGAGGGCCTGAAGCAATCCTGCGGTTTTGTGCCCAGCTCACAAGAAAGCGAGGTGAAGAAAGGAGCTCAGGGGCACTGTAATTCACAAACCTGCAGAGTTATAAATGACAGCTATCCTCTAAAAATATAATGAAGTAAGCCTGCGAAGGGGACTTGAAAGCGGGGCAGAATTTCAGGAAAACGATTGCAGGGGGTAGACTGGAATTGCCCTGAAAGCATAGGAAAAGAGGCAGAACGTCGACAATGATGCACTTGGCCTAAAAGGGCGTATGCGTTTTTTCCTGAATATATTCAGGAAAAAACGCATACGCCCTTTTTGGCCAACCAAGCAAGCCTGTAAAGGAAATCTGCACTACAATGAAATCTCACTGCCCCCCCCCCCCCCGAGCAAAAGGGCCATCTGAAAAAAGTGTAAAATCCAGCAAGGCAGGACAGGATATGGAGAACAGGGAGCCTTGTTATGCTGATTGGCAGGATGTAAATTGCCAACAGCCACCCTGGAGAAGTGTATGGTGTTTCCTGAAACACATAAGAAATAAAGCAGCACAGCCTATGGCAATTGCACTTATGGTCCTATTGCTTAGGGAAATTAAAATCAAAAACAGAGAGCCACCCCAAAGTTTGGGACGGCTGTGTTCCCAAGAAGCTCGTCTACAGTACCAGGTAAATATCCCAGAAAGCAAAAAATGGATAAAGAAGTTGTGGCACGTACGTGCAATGCAATATCACTCAGCAATGAAATCTGTGTCATCAGGCCCGTAGCGGCATAGTGAGTGGATGCAGGTACGGTGATTCTACGTGAACTACGTCACACAGAAAAAGAAACATCATAAGATATCACTAATACACGGAATGTAAACTTGACTACACATGAACTGAATTACAATACATAACAGGGTCTCAAATTTAGAAAACCAACTAGTGCTTGCTTATGGGGAAAGGTGCCTTGGGGTGCTGCATAAAACCAGAGACTGAAACTAGCACAGATAACATTCCATAAGCCAAATATGTAATAGACAAGACCTACTCCTTGCTCAACGAAATGGACTCAACACCACATATTCAACGCCTAGGAATATACCTGACTAGGAAGAATCTTAAAACCCATGGATTTATATGTCTCCGTAAGAGAATCAAGCGTGTGTACAGCGGCATAAAGGCAGCAGTGAAAATCCGATAAATCCCATTATAAAAATAAATTTCAGAAACAAAACACAAAGACAGTGAAATAGAGAGCAATTCTTAAATAATTCACTCAGGGCATGTGATGCAACCGGGATTCACCACATCTACACCCAGAGCTGGTTGAGACATAAGGCTGGACACTTCAGGCTGATAGCATTGGTGAGTTTCGGTGAGCAAATGCAGACCCTTTGAAGTCATACTGCATGGTACCCATTCCATGGGTCCCAAATCTCCAGGTTCAAGGGATTCTTCCTCCAGCTAAAACATGCATGGGAAACCCAGAGTATCATCCACCATGTGATTGGGAAACGATTTAAAATGCATCTCAGTTTTCGTATCCTGGTCCTCGGGTTCACCATTCCAGATGCTTTACTAACACTCTCCCCGCTTGGAGAGTCAGTGCCTTTAACCTCCTCTTTGGCACAGCTTGCAATTTCTGTGCAAGATGAACAGGAATAGGGAGAACCAATGAGAGACTAGCTGTAAGTGTCTGCACGGGCAAATGTAACGCACATTGCCCACCAGGAAGAGGAATTAAACAAAGGCTCAGTGTGCCCTGCTGGAAACAGATTAGGGCCTGAAGCAATCTTGCGGGTTTGTGCCCAGCTCACAAGAAAGCGAGTTGAAGAAAGGAGCTCAGGGGCACTGTAATTCACAAACCTGCAGAGTTATAAATGACAGCTATCCCCCAAAAATATATTGAAGTAAGCCTGTGAAGGGGACTTGAAAGCGGGGCAGAATTTCAGGAAAACGCTTTCAGGGGGTAGACTGGAATTGCCCTGAAAGCATAGGAAAAGAGGCACAACGTCGACAATGATGCACTTGGCCAAAAAGGGCGTATGCGTTTTTTCCTGAATATATTCAGGAAAAAACGCATACGCCCTTTTTGGCCAACCAAGCAAGCCTGTAAAGGAAATCTGCACTACAATGAAATCTCACTGCCCCCAGTGCAAAAGGACCATCTGAAAAAAGTGTAAAATCCAGAAAGGTAGGACAGGATATGGAGTAGAGGGAGCCTTGTTATGCTGATTGGCAGGATGTAAATTGTGAACCGCCACCCTGGAGAAGTGTATGGTGTTTCCTGAAACACGTAAGCAATAAAGCAACACAGCCTATGGCAATTGCAATTATGGTCCTATTGCTTAGGTAAATTAAAATCAAAAACAGAAAGCCACCCCAAAGTTTGGGACAGCTGTGTTCCCAAGAAGCTCGTCTACAGTACCAGGTAAATATCCCAGAAAGCAAAAAATGGATAAAGAAGTTGTGGCACGTACGTGCAATGCAATATCACTCAGCAATGAAATCTGTGTCATCAGGCCCGTAGCGGCATAGTGAGTGGATGCAGGTACGGTGATTCTACGTGAACTACGTCACACAGAAAATGAAACATCATAAGATATCACTAATACACGGAATGTAAACTTGACTACACATGAACTGAATTACAAAACAGAACAGGGTCTCAAATTTAGAAAACCAACTAGTGCTTGCTTATGGGGAAAGGTGCCTTGGGTGCTGCATAAAACCAGAGACTGAAATTAGCACAGATAACTTTCCATAAGCCAAATATGTAATAGACAAGACCTACTCCTTGCTCAACGAAATGGACCCAACACCACATATTCAATGCCTAGGAATATACCTGACTAGGAAGAATCTTAAAACCCATGGATATATATGTCTCCGTAAGAGAATCAAGCGTGTGTACAGCGGCCGAAACACAGCAGTGAAAATCCGATAAATCCCATTATCAAAATAAATTTCAAAAACAAAACACAAAGAGAGTGAAATAGAGAGCAATTCTTAAATAATTCACTCAGGGCATGTGATGCAACTGGGTTTTAACACATCTACACCCAGAGCTGGTTGATACATAAGGCTGGACACTTCAGGCTGATAGCATTGTTGAGTTTCTGTGAGAAAATGCAGACCCTTTGAAGTCATACTGCATGGTACCCATTCCATGGGTCCCAACTCTCCAGGTTCAAGGGATTCTTCCTCCAGCTAAAACATGCATGGGAAACCCAGAGTATCGTCCACCGTGTGATTGGGAAACGTTTTAAAATGCATCTCCGTTTTCGTATCCTGGTCCTCGGGTTCACCATTCCAGATGCTTTACTAACACTCTCCCCGCTTGGAGAGTCAGTGCCTTTAACCTCCTCTTTGGCACAGCTTGCAATTTCTGTGCCAGATGAACAGGAATAGGGAGAACCAATGAAAGACTACCTGTAGGTGTCTGCACGGGCAAATGTAACACTCATTGCCCACCAGGAAGAGGAATTAAACAAAGGCTCAGTGTGCCTTGCTGGAAACAGATAAGGGCCTGAAGCAATCCTGCGGTTTTGTGCCCAGCTCACAAGAAAGCGAGTTGAAGAAAGGAGCTCAGGGGCACTGTAATTCACAAACCTGCAGAGTTATAAATGACAGCTATCCTCCAAAAATATATTGAAGTAAGCCTGCGAAGGGGACTTGAAAGCGGGGCAGAATTTCAGGAAAACGATTGCAGGGGGTAGATTGGAATTGCCCTGAAAGCATAGGAAAAGAGGCACAACGTCGACAATGATGCACTTGGCCAAAAAGGGCGTATGCGTTTTTTCCTGAATATATTCAGGAAAAAACGCATACGCCCTTTTTGGCCAACCAAGCAAGCCTGTAAAGGAAATCTGCACTACAATGAAATCTCACTGCCCCCCAGGGCAAAAGGGCCATCTGAAAAAAGTGTAAAATCCAGAAAGGTAGGACAGGATATGGAGAAGAGGGAGCCTTGTTATGCTGATTGGCAGGATGTAAATTGTGAACCGCCACCCTGGAAAAGTGTATGGTGTTTCCTGAAACACGTAAGAAATAAAGCAACACAGCCTATGGCAATTGCAATTATGGTCCTATTGCTTAGGGAAATTAAAATCAAAAACAGAAAGCCACCCCAAAATTTGGGACGGCTGTGTTCCCAAGAAGCTCGTCTACAGTACCAGGTAAATATCCCAGAAAGCAAAAAATGGATAAAGAAGTTGTGGCACGTACGTGCAATGCAATATCGCTCAGCAATGAAATCTGTGTCATCAGGCCCGTAGCGGCATAGTGAGTGGATTCAGGTACGGTGATTCTACGTGAACTACGTCACACAGAAAAAGAAACATCATAAGATATCACTAATACACGGAATGTAAACTTGACTACACATGAACTGAATTACAAAACAGAACAGGGTATCAAATTTAGAAAACCAACTAATGCTTGCTTATGGGGAAAGGTTCCTTGGGGTGCTGCATAAAACCAGAGACTGAAATTAGCACAGATAACTTTCCATAAGCCAAATATGTAATAGACAAGACCTACTCCTTGCTCAACGAAATGGACCCAACACCACATATTCAACGCCTAGGAATATACCTGACTAGGAAAAATCTTAAAACCCATGGATATATATGTCTCCGTAAGAGAATCAAGCGTGTGTACAGCGGCCGAAACGCAGCAGTGAAAATCCGATAAATCCCATTATCAAAATAAATTTCTAAAACAAAACACAAAGACAGTGAAATAGAGAGCAATTCTTAAATAATTCACTCAGGGCATGTGATGCAACCGGGATTGACCACATCTACACCCAGAGCTGGTTGAGACATAAGGCTGGACACTTCAGGCTGATAGCATTGGTGAGTTTCGGTGAGCAAATGCAGACCCTTTGAAGTCATACTGCATGGTACCCATTCCATGGGTCCCAACTCTCCAGGTTCAAGGGATTCTTCCTCCAGCTAAAACATGCATGGGAAACCCAGAGTATCGTCCACCGTGTGATTGGGAATCGATTTAAAATTCATCTCAGTTTTCGTATCCTAGTCCTCGGGTTCACCATTCCAGATGTTTTACTAACACTCTCCCTGCTTGGAGAGTCAGTGCCTTTTACCTCCTCTTTGGCACAGCTTGCAATTTCTGTGCAAGATGAACAGGAATAGGGAGAACCAATGAGAGACTAGCTGTAGGTGTCTGCACGGGCAAATGTAACGCTCATTGCCCACCAGGAAGAGGAATTAAATAAAGGCTCAGTGTGCCCTGCTGGAAACAGATAAGGGCCTGAAGCAATCCTGCGGTTTTGTGCCCAGCTCACAAGAAAGCGAGTTGAAGAAAGGAGCTCAGGGGCACTGTAATTCACAAACCTGCAGAGTTATAAATGACAGCTATCCTCCAAAAGTATATTGAAGTAAGCCTGCGAAGGGGACTTGAAAGCAGGGCAGAATTTCAGGAAATCGATTGCAGGGCGTAGACTGGAATTGCCCTGAAAGCATAGGAAAAGAGGCAGAACGTCAACAATGATGCACTTGGGCAAAAAGGGCGTATGCGTTTTTTCCTGAATATATTCAGGAAAAAACGCATACGCCCTTTTTGGCCAACCAAGCAAGCCTGTAAAGGAAATCTGCACTACAATGAAGTCTCACTGCCCCCCGGGCAAAAGGGCCATCTGAAAAAAGTGTAAAATCCAGAAAGGTAGGACAGGATATGGAGAACAGGGAGCCTAGTTATGCTGACTGGGAGAATGTAAATTGCCAACAACCACCCTGGAGAAGTGTATGGTGTTTCATGAAACACGTAGGAAATAAAGGAACACAGCCTATGGCAATTGCACTTATGGTCCTCTTGCTTAGGGAAATTAAAATCAAAAACAGAGATCCACCCCAAAGTTTGGGACGGCTGTGTTCCGAAGAAGCTCGTCTACAGTACCAGGTAAATATCCCAGAAAGCAAAAAATGGATAAAGATGTTGTGGCACGTACGTGCAATGCAATATCACTCAGCAATGAAATGTGTGTCATCAGGCCCGTAGTGGCATAGTGAGTGGATGCAGGTATGGTGATTCTACGTGAACTACATCACACAGAAAAAGAAACATCATAAGATATCACTAATACACGGAATGTAAACTTGACTACACATGAACTGAATTACAAAACAGAACAGGGTCACAAATTTAGAAAACCAACTAGTGCTTGCTTATGGGGAAAGGTGCCTTGGGGTGCTGCATAAAACCAGAGACTGAAATTAGCACAGATAACTTTCCATAAGCCAAATATGTAATAGACAAGACCTACTCCTTGCTCAACGAAATGGACTCAACACCACATATTCAACGCCTAGGAATATACCTGACTAGGAAGAATCTTAAAACCCATGGATTTATATGTCTCCGTAAGAGAATCAAGCGTGTGTACAGCGGCATAAACGCAGCAGTGAAAATCCGATAAATCCCATTATCAAACTAAATTTCAAAAACAAAACACAAAGACAGTGAAATAGAGAGCAATTCTTAAACAATTCACTCAGGGCATGTGATGCAACCGGGATTGACCACATCTACACCCACAGCTGGTTGAGACATAAGGCTGGACACTTCAGGCTGATAGCATTGGTGAGTTTCGGTGAGCAAATGCAGACCCTTTGAAGTCATACTGCATGGTACCCATTCCATGGGTCCAGACTCTCCAGGTTCAAGGGATTCTTCCTCCAGCTATAACATGCATGGGAAACCCAGACTATCGTCCACCGTGTGATTGGGAAACGATTTAAAATGCATCTCAGTTTTCGTATCCTGGTCCTCGGGTTCACCATTCCAGATGCTTTACTAACACTCTCCCCGCTTGGAGAGTCAGTGCCTTTAACCTCCTCTTTGGCACAGCTTGCAATTTCTGTGCAAGATGAACAGGAATAGGGAGAACCAATGAGAGACTAGCTGTAGGTGTCTGCACGGGCAAATGTAATGCTCATTTCCCACCAGGAAGAGGAATTAACCAAACGCTCAGCGTGCCCTGCTGGAAAGAGATTAGTGCCTGAAGCAATCCTGCGGTTTTGTGCCCAGCTCACAAGAAAGCGAGTTGAAGAAAGGAGCTCAGGGTCACTGTAATTCACAAACCTGCAGAGTTATAAATGACAGCTATCCTCCAAAAAAATATTGAAGTAAGCCTGCAAAGGGGACTTGAAAGCGGGGCAGAAATTCAGGAAAACGATTGAAGGGTTAAACTGGAATTGCACTTAAAGAATAGGAAAAGAGGCAGAACGTCGATAATGATGCACTTGTCCAAAAAGTGCGGATGCTTTTTTCCCTAAATATAGTCAGGAAAAAACGCATACGCACTTTTTGGCCAACCAAGCAAGCTTGTAAATAAACCTGCACTACAATGAAGTCTCAGTGCCCCCCAGGGCAAAAGGGCCATTTAAAAAAATTGTATAATCCAGAAAAGGAGGACAGGCAATGGAAAACAGGGATCCTTATTATGCTGATGCATATGATGTAAATTGCCGACAGCCATTCTGGAGAAGTGTTATGTGTTTCCTGAAACACGTAAGAAACAAAGCAACACAGCCTATGGCACTTCCACTTATGGTCCTACAGCTTAGGGAAATTAAAATCAAAAACACCCAGCCACCTCAAAGTTTGGGACCTCTCTGTTCACAAGAACCTCGTTTACAGTACCAGGTAAATATCTCAGAGAGCAAACAATGGATAAAGAAGTTGTGGTACGTACGTACAATGGAATATCACTCAGCAATGAAATCTGTGTCATCAGGCCCGTAGTGGCATAGTGAGTGGATACAGGTATGGTGTTTCTACGTGAAATAAGTCACACATAAAAAGAAACATCATAAAATATCACTAATACACAGTATGTAAACTTGACTACACATGAACTGAATTACAAAACAGAACAGTCTCAAATTTAGAAAACCAACTTGTGCTTTCTTATGGAGAAAGGTGCGTTGGAGTGCTGCATAAAACCAGAGACTGAAATTAGCACAGATACCGTTCCATAAGCCAAATATGTAATAGACAAGACCTACTCCTTGCTCAACGAAATGGACTCAACACCACATATTCAACGCCTAGGAATATACCTGACTAGGAAGAATCTTAAAACCCGTGGATATTTATGTCTCCGTAAGAGAATCAAGAGTGTGTACAGCGGCATTAACGCAGCAGTGAAAATCCGATAAATCCCAGTGTCAAAAAAAAATTTCAAAAACAAAACACAATGACAGTGAAATAGAGAGCAATTCTTAAATAACTCACACAGGGCATGTGATGCAACCTGGTTTACCACATCTACACCCAGAGCTGGGTGAGAGATAAGGCTTGACCCTTTGGGCTGATAGCATTGGTGAGGTTCAGTGAGCAAATGCAGACCCTTTGATGTCATACTGCCTGGTACCCATTCCATGGTTCCCAACTCTCCAGGTTCAAGGGATTCTTCCTTCTGCTAAAATTTGCATGCGAAACCCAGAGTATGCTCCACCGTGTGACTGGGAAACCTTTTTACATGCATGTCTGTTTTCGTCCCCTGGTACTCAGGTTCACCATTCCAGACCCTTTTCTTACACTCTCCCCATTTGGAGAGTCAGTGCCTTTAACCTCCTGTTTGGCACTGTTTGCAATTTCTGCGCAAGATGAACAGGAATAAGGAGAACCAATGGGAGACTATCTGTAGGTGTGTGCACGGGCAAATATTTTTTTTAACATCTTTATTGGGGTATAATTGCTTTACAATGGTGTGTTAGTTTTTGCTTTATAACAAAGTGAATCAGCTATACATATACATATGCTCCCTGTGTCTTCCCTCTTGTGTCTCCCTCCCTCCCTCTCTCCCCCTTCCACCCCTCCAGGCTGTCCCAACGCCCCGAGCTAATATCCCTGTGCCTTGCGGCTGCTTCCTCCTTGCTATCTACCTTACTACATTTGTTAGTGTGTATATGTCCATGACTCTCTCTCGCCCTGTCAAAACTCACCATTCCCCCTCCCCATATCCTCAATTCCGTTCTCCAGTAGGTCTGCGCCTCTATTCCTGTCTTATCCCTAGGTTCTTCATGACATTTTTTTCCTTTAAATTCCATATATATGTGTTAGCATACGCTATTTGTCTTTTTCTTTCTGACTTACTTCACTCTGTATGACAGACTCTAGGTCTATCCATCTCATTACAAATAACTCAGTTTCATTTCTTTTTAAGGCTGAGTAATATTCCATTGTGTATATGTGCCACATCTTCTTTATCCATTCGTCCGATGATGGGCGCTTAGGTTCTTTCCATCTCCGCGCTATTGTAAATAGAGCTGCAATGAACATTTTGGTACATGACTCTTTTTGAATTTTGGTTTTCTCAGGGTATATGCCCAGTATGCACGGGCAATTTTAACACTCATTTCCCAACAGGAAAAGGAATTAACCAAAGGCTCAGCATGCCATGCTGGAACAAGATTAGGGCCTGAAGCAATCCTGCGGTTTTGTGGCCAGCTCACAAGAAAGCGAGTTGAGGAAAGGAGCTCAGGGGCACTGTCATTCACATACCTGCAGACTTATAAATGACAGAAATCGTACAAAAATATATTGAATTAAGGCTGCGAAGAGGACTTGAAAGTGGGGCAGAATTGCTGGAATCCGATTTCAGGAGGTAGACGTGAATTGCTCTGAAAGCATAAGAGAAGTGGCAGAACCTCGTCAATGAAGCACTTGGCCAAAAAGGGCATATGCATTTTTTCCAGGGCCATCATTCACGGGAGTAGGAGGCTCCCAGCATGCTCCAGTGGCCAACAGAGGGCCCACGTCGCCAAGGCGATGTGAGCTAGCCAGGCAGGAGTGACCTGACATCAGAGGGCCCACCTCACAGAATGGTAGGGAACCCAGCCAGGATCAGACTCTCCCCAGAGGGCCCACATCACCAAGGTGATGGGAACCAGGCAGGAGTGTCCTCACACCCGTGGGGCCACATCATCAAAAGTTGAGGTACCCAGCACATGTGGCCTCAAACCAGAGGACCCACATCACCATGGGTTTCGGAGTGAGGCAGGCAGGATTAACCTCACAACACATGTCCCATTGTATACAAAAGGTGTGGAAACCAGCAGTTGGATCTTCCTAGCAGGCGGCCCAGAGCACTGAGGCTATGAGATCCAGGCCGGCATGAACTCACAACAGAGGGCCCTCATTGTGATTCTGTAAGCAACCCAGCCGTTGTGACCTCAGAGCAGAAGGCCCACATCCCCATGGGGAAGGGAAACAAGCAGGAGTGTCATCGCAAGAGTGGGCACACATGAAAAAATGTGGGGAGCCCAGCAATTAGTGCCTGATGCCAGAAGGCCCTCATCACCGAGGGGCGGTGGCTCCCAGCCAGCTCCGACTGCTACCAGAGGGGCGACGTCGCCAATGCGGAGTGCGACAACCAGGCAGGAGTGACCTCAGAGCAGAGGGTCAACCTCACAGAAGTGTGAAGAACCAAAGAGGATCAGATTCTCACCAGAGGGCCCACATCACCAAGGGAATGGGAACCAGGCAGGAGTGTCCTCACACTAGTGGGGCCACATCACCGAAAAGTGAGGGACCCAGCACACGTGGCCTCAAACCAGAGGACACACATCACAAGGGAGCTGGGATTGAGGCAGGCAGGAGGAGCCTCAAAACAGAGGGACCATAGAATTAAAGAGGTGAAGAATCCCGCAGTTGGAACCTCTCAGCAGGCGGCCAGGAGCAGCGAGACTATGGGATCCAGGCCGGAGTGATCTCACACCAGAGGGCCGTCATCATGAAACTGTGAGCAACCTAGGCGTTGGGATCTCAGAGCAGAAGGCCCACATTCCCATGGGGTTGGGAACCTGTCAGAAGCGTACTCGCACCACAGGGCACACATCAGAGAATTTAGGGAACCCAGGAGTTAGGGCCTGACGCCAGAGGGCCCTCATTACCAAGGGGAGGAGACTCCAATCAGGCACCAACACCCAACTGAGGTCCCACGTCGCCAAGGTGACGTGTGACAGCCAGGTAGGAGTGACCTCACCGCAGAGGGCCTACCTCACAGAAGGGTGAGGAACACAGCCAGGATAAGACTCTCACCAGAGGGCCCACATCACCAAGGTGATCAGAACCAGGCAGGAGAGTCTTCACACCAGTGTGGCCACATCATAGAAAGGTGAGGAACCCAGCACATGTGGCCTAAACCAGAAGACCCACATCTCCAAGGGGCTCGGAATGAGGCAGGCAGGAGTAGCCTCACAACACAGGGCCCATAGAATAAAAAAGCTGAGGAATCCAGCAATGGGAACCTCCCAGCAGGCGGCCAAGAGCACCAAGTCTATGCGATTCAGGCCGCAGTAAACTCACAGCAGAGGGTCCACATCATGAAACTGCGAGCAACCCAGCCATTTGGACCTCAGAGCAGAAGGTCCACATCCCCAAGGTGTTGGGAGCATGGCAGGAGTGTCCTCGCACCACTTAGCACATATCAGAAAATGTGGGTACCCAGCAGTTAGGGCCTGACGCCAGAGGGCCCTCATCACTGAGGGGAGGAGGCTCCCAGCATGTTCCAACTACCACAAGAGGGCCCACGTCACCAAGGCGGGGTGTGCCAGCCAGGCAGGAGTGACCTCACAGCAGACGGCCCACCTCAAAGAAGTGTGAGGAACCCAACCAGGATCAGACTCTCACCAGAGGTCCCATATCAGCAAGGGGATGGGAACCAGGCACGAGTGTCCTCACACCAGTGGGGCCACATCACTACAAGATGAGGAAACTGGCACATGTGGCCACAAACCAGAGGACCTACATCACCAAGGGGCTGGGAGTGACACAGGCAGGAGGAGCCTCCCAACACAGGGCCCAAAGAATAAAAAAGGTGAGGAACCCAGCAGTTGGAACTTCCCAGCAGGTGGCCCAGAGTACAGAGGCTATGGGATCTAGGAATGAGTGAACTAACACCAGAGAGCTAACATCAGGAAACTGTGAGCAACCCAGTCGTTGGAACCTCAGAGCAGAAGGCCCATATCGCCATGGGGATGGGAACATTTCACGAGTGTCCTGGCATCACTGGGCTCACATCAGAAAACCTGGGGAGCCCAGCAGTTAGAGCCTGACACCAGAGGGACCTCATCACCGAGGACAGGAGTCTCCAAAAGGATCCAACTGCCACCAGAGGGCCGACGTCACCAAGGCAATGGGAGCAAGCCAGGCAGGAGTTACCTCAGAGCACAGGGCCCACCTCACAGAACGGTAAGGAACCCAGCCAGGATCAGACTCTCACCAGAGGGGCCACATCACCAAGGGGCTGGGAAACAGGCATGAGTGTCCTCACACCATTGGGGCCACATCATCGAAAGGTGAGGGACCCAGCACACGTGGCCTCACACCAGAGGACACACATCACAACGGGGCTGGGATTGAGGCAGGCAGGAGGAGCCTCAAAACAGAGGGCCCATAGAATAAAAAAGGTGAGGAATCCCGCAGTTGGAACCTCCCAGCAGGCGCCCAGGAGCAGCAAGCCTATGGGATCTAGGCCGGAATGAACGCACATCAGAGGGCCCTCATCATGAAACTGTGAGCACCCCAGCCGTTGGGACCTCAGAGCAGAAGGCCCAAATTCCCATGGGGTTGGGAACCTGACAGGAGTGTACTCGCACCACAGGTCGCACATCTGCAAATTTTGGGAGCCCAGGAGTTAGGGTCTGACGCAAGAGGGCCCTCATTACCGAGGGATGGAGACTCGCAGCAGACACCAACTCCCAACTGAGGGCCCACGTCGCCAAGGTGACATGTGACAGCCAGGTAGGAGTGACCTCACCGCAGAGGGCCTACCTCACAGAAGGGTGAGGAACACAGCCAGGATAAGACTCTCACCAGAGGGCCCACATCACCAAGGGGATCGGAACCAGGCAGGAGGGTCCTCACACCAGTGTGGCCACATTATAGAAAAGTGAGGAACCCAGAACATGTGGCCTAAAACAGGGGACCCACATCTCCAAGGGGCTAGGAGTGAGGCAAGCAGGAGTATCCTCACAAAACAGAGCCCACAGAATAAAAGTTGTGAGGAATCCAGCAGTTGGAACCGGCCAGTAGGCCGCCCAGAGCACAGAGTCTATGGGATCCAGGCCACAGCAAACTCACAGCAGAGGTCCCACATCATGAAACTGTGAGCAACCCAGCGGATGGGACCTCAGAGCAGAAGGCCCACATCCCTATGGGGATGGGAACCTGACAGGAGTGTCCTCGGCCCACTTCCACGAATCAGAAAATGTGGGAACCCAGCAGTTAGGACCTGAGGCCAGAGGACCCTCATCACCGAGGGGAGGAGGCTCCCAGCAGGCTCTAACTGCCACCATAAGGCCGATGTCACCAAGGCGGGGTGTGCCAACCAGGCAGGAGTGACCTCAGAGCAGAAAGCCCACCTCACAGAAGTGTGAGGAACCCAACAAGGATCAGACTGTCACCAGAGGGCCAACATCACCAAGGGAATGGGAACCAGGCAGGAGTGTCCTCACACCAGTGGGGCTACATCACCATAATTTGAGGGACCCAGCACACGTGGCCTCAAACCTGAGGACACACATCACCAAGGGGCTGGGAGTGAGGCAGGCCAGAGGATCCTCAAAACAGAGGGACCATAGAATAAAAAAGGTGAGGAATCCCACAGTTGGAACCTCCGGCAGGCAGCCAGGAGCAGCGAGGCTATGGGATCTAGGCAGGAGTGAACTCACACCAGAGGGCCCTCATCATGAAACTGTGAGCAACACAGCCATTGGGACCTCAGAGCAGAAGGCTCACATCCCCATGGGGATGGGAACCTGGCAGGAGTGTCCTTGCACCACTTAGCACGAATCAGAAAATGTGGGAACCCAGCAGTTAGGGCCTGAGGCCAGAGAGCCCTCATCACCGAGGGGAGGAGGCTCCCAGCAGGCTCCAACTGCCACCATATGGCCGACGTTGCCAAGGCGGGGTGTGCCAGCCAGGCAGGAGTGAGCTCAGAGCAGAGGGCCCACCTCACAGAAGGGTGAGGAACCTAACCAGGATCAGACTCTCACCAGAGGGCCAACATCACCAAGGTGATGGGAACCAGGCAAGACTGTCCTAACAGCAGTGGGGCCAACATCACCAAGGGAATGGGAACCAGGCAAGAGTGTCCTCACACCCGTGTGGCCACATTATAGAAAGGTGAGGAACACAGCACATGTGGCCTCAAACAAGGGGACACACATCACGAAGGGGCTGGGAGTGAGGCATGCAGGAGGAGACGCACAACCGAGGGCCCATAGAATAAAAAAGGTGAGGAATCGAGAAGTTGGAAACTCCAAGCTGGAGGCCCAGAGCACTGACACTATGGGATACAGGCCAGAGTGAACACACAGCAAAGGGCCCACATCATGAAACTGTGAGCAACCCAGCAGTTGGGACCACAGAACAGAAGTCCCACATGCCCATGGGGATGGGAACCTGGCAGGAGTGACTCGCACCACTGGGCACACATCAGAAAATGTGTGGAGCCCAGCACTTAGGGCCTGACACCAGAAGGCCCTCATCACTGAGGGGAGGAGGCCCCAGCACACTCCAACTGCCACCAGAGGGTCCACATCGCCAAGGCGACGTGCGCCAGCCAGGCAGGATTGACCTCACAGCAGAGGGCCCACATCATGAAAGTGTGAGCAACCCAGCCGTTAGGACCTCAGAACAGAAGGCCCACACGCTCATGAGGATGGGAACCTGGCAGGAGTGCCCTCGTACCACTTAGCACGTATCAGAAAATGTGGGAACCCCGCCATTAGGGTCTGACGCCAGAGGGCCTCATCACCGCGGGAAGGAGGCTCCCAGCAGGCTCCAACTGCCACCAGGGTGCCGAAGTCAACAAGGCGGGTTGTGCCAGCCAGGCAGGAGTGACCTCAGAGAAGAGGGCTCACCTCACGGATGTGTGAGGAACCCAACCAGGATCAGAGTCTCACCAGAGGGCCCACATCACCAAGGGGATGGGAACCAGGCAGGAGTGTCCACACACCAGTGGGGCCACATCATCAAAAGATGAGGAACCCATCACATATGGCCTCAAACCTGAGGACATACATCACCATGTGGCTGGGAGTGAGGCAGGTATCTGGAGGGGCACATTTAACTCTAATTTCCCACCAGGAAGAGGAATTAACCAAAGGCTCAGAGTGCCGTGCCGGACCCTGATTATGGCCTGAAGCAAACCTGCAGTTTTGTGGCCAGCTTACAAGGAAGCGAGTTAAGAAAGGAGCTCAGGGGCACTGTAATTCACAAACCTGCAGAGATAAATGACAGCTATTGGCAAAAATATATCGAAGTAAGTCTGCAAAGAGGACTTGAAAACGAGGCAGAATTGCAGGAATCATATTTCAAGAGTTAGATTGGAATTGCATTTAAAGCATATGAAAAGCGGCAGATCTTTGACAGTGATACACATGAACAAAAAGTGCGTATACATTTTTCCTGAATATATTCAGGAAAAAACGCATATGAACATTTTGGCCAACCAAGCACTCCAGCAATGGAAATCCACACTACAATGAAGTCACATTTCCCATTCGTCAAAAAGGCCATCTGAATAAAGTGTAAAAGCCAGAAACACAGGACAGGCCATGGAGAACAGGGAGCCGTGTTATGCTGATGGGCGGGATGTAAATTGCCAACAGACACTCTGGAGATGTTCATGGTGTATCCTGAAACATCTAAAAAACAAAGCTACAGAGCCTAGGGCACTTCCACTTTTGGCCCTATAGCTTAGGAAAATTAAAATCAACAAGACACAGCCAACACAAAATTTAGGGCTGCTGTGTTTACAAGAACCTCGAGTCCAGTACAAATTAAATATCCCAGAAAGAAAAAAATGGATAAAGAAGTTGTGCTACTTACGTACAACGGAATATCACTCAGCAGTGAAATCAATGTCATCAGGCCTGTAGCAGCAAATTGAGTGGATTTAATTATGATGATTCTAAGAGAAATATATCACACAAAGAAAGATAATTATCATAAGATATCACTAATAGAGGGAGTGTAAACTTGGCTACACATAAACTGAATTACAAAACCGAACAGAGTCTCACATTTAGATAAAAACCTTATGCTTGCTTAAGGGGAAAGTTGAGTTGGGCTGCTGTATAAAAACAGATTGAAATTAGCACACATACCATTCCATAAGCCAAATACGTAATAAACAAGACCTACTCTTTGCTCAACGAAATAGACTCATCCATGGTGTATCACCTCACACCTATTAGAATGGGCATCATCAGAAAATCTACAAACAACAAATGCTGGAAACGGTGTGGAGATAAGGAATCCTCTTCCACTATTGTTGGGAACGTAAATTGATACAGTCACTGTGGAGAACATTATGGAGTTTCTTATAAAACTAAGAATAGAATTACCATATGATACAGCAATCCCTCTACTGGGCATATACCCAGACAAAACCATAAATCAAAAAGAGACATTCACCACAATGTTCATTGCATCACTATTTACACTATCCAGGAAATGGAAGCAACCTAAATGCCCACAGACAGACGAATGCATAAAGATGTGGTACATATATAAAATGGAATATTACTAAGCCATAAAAAGGAATGAAATTGGGACATTTGTAGAGACGTTGATGGATCTAGAGACTGTCATACAGAGTGAAGTAAGTCAGAAAGAGAAAAACAAATCTTGTATATTAATGCATATATGTGGAACCTAGAAAAATTGTACAGATGAACCGTTTTGCAAGGCAGAAATAGAGCAATACATGTATACAACAAACGTATGGACAACAAGGGGGGAAAGCTGTTGGGGATGGTGGTGGGAGGAGTTGAGATATTGGGATTGGTATGTATACATTTATATGTATAAAGTAGATAACCAAAAACAACCTGCTGTATAAAAATATAAAATTAAATTCAAAATAAAAAAATAAAATTAAAAAAAGTAAAACAGAAAAAATATTCTTCCCTTCACATACATGTATTTATATGAATAAATTATTTCCATGCTTATATCTGTAAATACACAAAAGAGGAATAAAATCTACCTTGAACCAAAAACGAAAAAAAGATAAAAAAGAACAGAACCCACCAGTTACACAGAGGAAAACCGTTTCAGGGCACTTGCTCCAATTGCAAACAATTCTGAAGTTGGTCAGTGGTGGGGAATCATCTCCCACTCAGCCAGCATGCTCCTCGCAACAAGCGTCCTCACTGCAAAGCTGGGGGACCGTGCCGAGGTATCTGTGAGTAAACGTGGGCCGAGCCCCAGGCCAGCTGCTGCTGAAATGTTCCCACCCTTCCAAGGCTAAACACCTGAATATGTACAAGGACTTGAAAACCTAGAGGAAGGGCCATGGAGCCACATGAGGGACAGCATGCCAGCCGACTTGGTGCCTGCAGGCCAGCCAGGATGGTCCTGGCCCTGGGTGCTCTTCTGGAAGCTCTCCATTTCCCTGCCTGAGATACCCCTGCTGTCCCGGCCCCCACTGCTTTCTTCCTTCCTCACCTGTGCCCAGGGAGAAATTCCAGCGGCAGGTGTGGGTGACACATCCTCTTCTTTAGCAGGTAGCATCTTGGCAACTGCTGCAGAAAGTCCAGCAGAGCCCCACTCACACTGGGACACCCACAAAGCCGTGGCCTCTCACTCCCTCCCACCAGCCCAGCCCCGAGACTGCTGACAGGGCAGAGAAAATGGCGTCAGGCACAGCTGCAGGGGCTCTTGCTGCCTGGAGCGGTGTTTATATTGATCTCAACCCAGGCACACCTGGGGAGGGCTGGCCGGCACGGTCAGGCTTCCCAAGCCAGCCAATAATCACCCCTCAGGGGCTCACAGTTGCTGAAAATGGAACTTGCTGAATTGGCCAGGTCCAAGGAACAGGTGTGGGCTCCTGAGAGTCAGGATAGACAAGGGGCTGCAGCTCTGGCTTGTTTTCTAATTATATTATCTGGCCCATGAGTGGGAGACAACTTCAAGAAAACCCTCTCCTAATGAGAGGAACCCAGGATTCAGGGAGAGGAGGGGTGGGTGGTGGTTGGAGACAGAGGCCTGGTGCCCCGGGTGCAGTGGAAGTCTCTGGAAGACCAGGTGGAGGAGGCCGCACAGAGTGATGCCCAGGGTCACAGACCTGTCAGAGCTGCTGTTTGTTAGTTCAAGTCCTGCTCTGAGGTGCTCTGTGTCAGATCTGAGCGACAGGTGAGCTGGGAGTGCTCTGCAATGAGGGCTATGTGCACGGTTCCTGTGTGCCCAGCCCTGCCAAGGTACCTGCAAGGGTAGCTCTGTATCCTGGGAGGGGCCTGACCACGGGAGCCCCATGGACTGCAGAGGACCTGCCCAGGGAATCCCATATCCTGGGAGGGGCCTGAACACGAGAGCCCCGTGGGCTGGGGTGGGGGTAGGGTACCTGCCCAGGTGAGCTCCATATCCTGGGATTGGCCTGACCTCGAGAGCCCCATGGGCTGCTGGAGTCCTGGTAAAGGATGTCAGGACAGTCAGTGAAGCCACTGAGGATATACCTCCAGTAGTTCCTAAATCCTACACCCTGCTGGTCATTCTACCAACCACCAGGACTTGGTATTCTGTATTAGGCTTCACTGATGCCTTCTTTTGTATTCCATTAGTCCCAGAGTCACAAGAAATTTTGGCTTGTGAGTGACAGGACTCAACATACAACTAAAACAATACTTCCAGGCTGTCTTGCCCCAAGGGTTCAAAAATTCCCACACCATCTTTGGGGAAAGCTCAGCTAAAGACCTAAAAGTTCTACCTCTGGAAAAGGAAACACTCCTTCAATATTCAGACGACATTCTGATCGCCAGCCCTACTAAGGAGGCCTCAGAACTACCAAGCCAATAAAGGATAGAAGTTGTCCACGAAAAAGCTCAAGTATCACAGACTACGGTGACCTGCCTGGGCTTCATTCTCACAGAAGGTCGGAGAAGCCCATCCCAGGAAAGGGAAGAAACAATTTACAGCCTTACCCCTTTCTGAAACTAGAAGACAGCTTAGGGGTTCCTGGGGAAGCCAGGGTTTCCTGCCTCTGGATCCCTAACTACAGTCTACTAGCTGGGCCTCTATATGAAACACTGAAAGGAAAAGATGATGATCCTTTTGAATAGAATCCAGAAGTGGCCTTTCAAGAATGGAAAGAGCAGTCAATTCAGACCCTTGCCCTGGAACTCCCTAATTTAGCTAAACCCTTTGACCTTTACATTCCTGGTGAAAAGTGAATCGCCATTGGAGCATTAGTGCAAAAACTGGGACCACTTGAAATGGAACAATGCAAGAATGCCATCCAGGTAGGATAAACTATGGTCACCAAGGGGCTTGGCTCACTGCCATATCTGGCCAAGATACTGGTGGTATCTGAAAACCTGGAAATCAGCAGCCCAAAAGGCCACCTCCCTTCTAAGGGAAACGGACCCCACGTGGTGATCCTAACCCCCAACCATGCCCTGAAGTTGCAGGGTTTGCTCCGTGGGCACACTGACCTCGATTGAGGAGGCCCTCCAACTCCAACCTCCAGAGAGATAACCGGGGGCAACGGGGCACCATGACGACCCGTGTGACCATCACTTGACCTGGAGTTTCTCTCATAAAACAACAAGAGTGTGTCCCAAAAGAGTAGACTACTGCTTGCAGTACTTACTGTACCCAGAGGGGAGCTAATAATCTTGGCGGGGGAACCGTATATCATGCTGTCACCATAGAAAAGCCTACAGACACCCTGATGATGGTGGCCAATAAGACCGGCTGGACTCCTGTTTACTTCCAAAGGCTCTTGACTCAGTGACCATCATGATCCTTCATCACCACTGACCCTGGACTGTCTGGGAGCTGAGCGGGCAGGATCCTGACACCTGGTGCTGTTTTTACGTTAATTCAGGGGCCTAATGGAAGAAAGCGCAGACTGTTGGTCAGAGCATCTAGGCTGGCAGAAACGGTCAGTCAGAGCATCTAGGCTGGCAGAAACGGTCAGCCTAAGGTGGCCGAACAAATGTGGGGCGGAGTGAAACTGGACCTCACAGCGCCACTGCACATCTCCTTTCTGGACCCTTAAAGGTCATTAGAATCCATAACACTTCCAATACTGGTGCTCAGGTGGACGAGCAGGGAGGCAGGAGGCCTGGGGACAATCAACGTCACCTGGAGGCTGCTGGGGAGAAGTTCTGACCCTCGCCCACGGGTATGAAGCCTCCTAACTCAGCACTCAGCAGTTACAGAAGAAGGGTCTGCACCCGCAGCACTCCAAGAATGAGGAAAGGGACAAAAGGCAGAAGAGAAGTTTGTCCCAGGCAAAGCCCCTTAAAAATGCCTGGGAGATAAAAATAGAATCTGGGCAATAAAATAAAGTCTAACCATTTTTATCCTTTGTGTTTTGTCTAATTTCAGGTGCTCCTAGTGTCCCGCATACAGAGGTTCCACACCCGGCACTTCAGACCAGATTTCCTAGAGCAGAATGGCTCGATGACACTTCAGCTCCTGGGGCCTGCGGTTTTGTGCCCAGCTCACAAGAAAGCGAGTTGAAGAAAGGAGCTCAGGGACACTGTAATTCACAAACCTGCAGAGTTATAAATGACAGCTATCCTCCAAAAATATATTGAAGTAAGCCTGCGAAGGGGACTTGAAAGCGGGGCAGAATTTCAGGAAAACTATTGCAGGGGGTAGACTGGAATTGCCCTGAAAGCATAGGAAAAGAGGCAGAACGTCGACAATGATGCACTTGGCCAAAAAGGGCGTATGCGTTTTTTCCTGAATATATTCAGGAAAAAACGCATACGCCCTTTTTGGCCAACCAAGCAAGCCTGTAAAGGAAATCTGCACTACAATGAAGTCTCACTGCCCCCCGGGCAAAAGGGCCATCTGAAAAAAGTGTAAAATCCAGAAAGGTAGGACAGGATATGGAGAACAGGGAGCCTTGTTATGCTGATTGGCAGGATGTAAATTGCCAGCAGCCACCCTGTAGAAGTGTATGGTGTTTCCTGAAACACGTAAGAAACAAAGCAACACAGCCTATGGCACTTCCACTTATGGTCCTATAGCTTACGGAAATTAAAATCAAAAACTGACAGCCACCCCAATATTTGGGACGGCTGTGTTCACAAGAAGCTCGTCTACAGTATCAGGTAAATATCCCAGAAAGCAAAAAATGGATAAAGAAGATGTGGCACGTACGTACAATGCAATATCACTCAGCAATCAAATCTGTGTCATCAGGCCCGTAGCGGCATAGTGAGTGGATGCAGGTACGGTGATTCTACGTGAACTACGTCACACAGAAAAAGAAACATCATAAGATATCACTAATTCACGGAATGTAAACTTGACTACACATGAACTGAATTACAAAACAGAACAGGGTCTCAAATTTAGAAAACCAACTAGTGCTTGCTTATGCGGAAAGGTGCCTTGGGGTGCTGCATAAAACCAGAGACTGAAATTAGCACAGATAACTTTCCATAAGCCAAATATGTAATAGACAAGACCTACTCCTTGCTCAACGAAATGGACCCAACACCACATATTCAACGCCTAGGAATATACCTGACTAGGAAGAATCTTAAAACCCATGGATATATATGTCTCCGTAAGAGAATCAAGCGTGTGTACAGCGGCCGAAACGCAGCAGTGAAAATCCGATAAATCCCATTATCAAAATAAATTTCGAAAACAAAACACAAAGACAGTGAAATAGAGAGCAATTCTTAAATAATTCACTCAGGGCAGGTGATGCAACCGGGATTGACCACATCTACAGCCAGAGCTGGTTGAGACATAAGGCTGGACACTTCAGGCTGATAGCATTGGTGAGTTTCGGTGAGCAAATGCAGACCCTTTGAAGTCATACTGCATGGTACCCATTCCATGGGTCCCAACTCTCCAGGTTCAAGGGATTCTTCCTCCAGCTAAAACATGCATGGGAATCCCAGAGTATCGTCCACCATGTGATTGGGAAACGATTTAAAATGCATCTCAGTTTTCGTATCCTGTTTCTCGGGTTCACCATTCCAGATGCTTTACTAACACTCTCCCCGCTTGGAGAGTCAGTGCCTTTAACCTCCACTTTGGCACAGTTTGCAATTTCTGTGCAAGATGAACAGGAATTGGTAGAACCAATGAGAGACTAGCTGTAGGTGTCTGCACGGGCAAATGTAACGCTCATTTCCCACCAGGAAGAGGAATTAACCAAAGGCTCAGCGTGCCCTGCTGGAAACAGATTAGGGCCTGAAGCAATCCTGCGGTTTTGTGCCCAGATCACAAGAAAGCGAGTTGATGAAAGGAGCTCAGGGGCACTGTAATTCACAAACCTGCAGAGTTATAAATGACAGCTATCCTCCAAAATTATATTGAAGTAAGCCTGCGAAGGGGACTTGAAAGCGGGGCAGAGTTTCAGGAAAACAATTGCAGGGGGTAGACTGGAATTGCCCTGAAAGCATAGGAAAAGAGGCAGAACGTCGACAATGATGCACTTGGCCAAAAAGGGCGTATGCGTTTTTTCCTGAATATATTCAGGAAAAAACGCATACGCCCTTTTTGGCCAACCAAGCAAGCCTGTAAAGGAAATCTGCACTACAATGAAGTCTCACTGCCCCCCGGGCAAAAGGGCCATCTGAAAAAAGTGTAAAATCCAGAAAAGTAGGACAGGATATGGAGAACATGGAGCCTTGTTATGCTGATTGGCAGGATGTAAATTGCCAGCAGCCACCCTGGAGAAGTGTATGGTGTTTCCTGAAACACGTAAGAAACAAAGCAACACAGCCTATGGCACTTCCACTTATGGTCCTATAGCTTACGGAAATTAAAATCAAAAACAGACAGCCACCCCAATATTTGGGACGGCTGTGTTCACAAGACGCTCGCCTACAGTATCAGGTAAATATCCCAGAATGCAAAAAATGGATAAAGAAGTTGTGGCACGTACGTGCAATGCAGTATCACTCAGCAATGAAATCTGTGTCCTCAGGCCCGTAGCGGCATAGTGAGTGGATGCAGGTACGGTGATCTACGTGAACTACGTCACACAGAAAAAGAAACATCATAAGATATCACTAATACACGGAATGTAAACTTGACTACACATGAACTGAATTACAAAACAGAACAGGGTCTCAAATTTAGAAAACCAAATAGTGCTTGCTTATGGGGAAAGGTGCCTTGGGGTGCTGCATAAATACAGAGACTGAAATTAGCACAGATAACATTCCATAAGCCAAATATGTAATAGACAAGACCTACTCCTTGCTCAACGAAATGGACTCAACACCACATATTCCACGCCTAGGAATATACCTGACTAGGAATAATCTTAAAACCCATGGATATATATGTCTCCGTAAGAGAATCAAGCGTGTGTACAGCGGCCGAAACGCAGCAGTGAAAATCCGATAAATCCCATTATCAAAATAAATTTCGAAAACAAAACACAAAGACAGTGAAATAGAGAGCAATTCTTAAATAATTCACTCAGGGCATGTGATGCAACCGGGATTGACCACATCTACACCCAGAGCTGGTTGAGACATAAGGCTGGACACTTCAGGCTGATAGCATTGGTGAGTTTCGGTGAGCAAATGCAGACCCTTTGAAGTCATACTGCATGGTACCTATTCCATGGGTCCCAACTCTTCAGGTTCAAGGGATTCTTCCTCCAGCTAAAACATGCATGGGAAACCCAGAGTATCGTCTACCGTGTGATTGGGAAACGATTTAAAATGCATCTCAGTTTTCGTATCCTGGTCCTCGGGTTCACCATTCCAGATGCTTTACTAACACTCTCCCTGCTTGGAGAGTCAGTGCCTTTAACCTCCTGTTTGGCCCAGCTTGCAATCTCTGTGCAAGATGAACAGGAATAGGGAGAACCAATGAGAGACTAGCTATAGGTGTCTGCACGGGCAAATATAACGCTCATTTCCCACCAGGAAGAGGAATTAACCAAAGGCTCAGCGTGCCCTGCCGGAAACAGATTAGGGCCTGAAGCAATCCTGCGGTTTTGTGCCCAGCTCACAAGAAAGCGTGTTGAAGAAAAGAGCTCAGGGGCACTGTAATTCACAAACCTGCAGAGTTATAAATGATAGCTATCCTCCAAAAATATATGGAAGTAAGCCTGCGAAGGGGACTTGAAAGCGGGGCAGAATTTCAGGAAAACGATTGCAGGGGGTAGACTGGAATTGCCCTGAAAGCATGGGAAAAGAGGCAGAACGTCGACAATGATGCACTTTGCCAAAAAGGGCGTATGCGTTTTTTCCTGAATATATTAAGGAAAAAACACATACGCCCTTTTTGGCCAACCAAGCAAGCCTGTAAAGGAAATCTGCACTACAAAGAAGTCTCACTGCCCCCCGGGCAAAAGGGCCATCTGAAAAAAGTGTAAAATCCAGAAAGGTAGGACAGGATATGGAGAACAGGGAGCCTTGTTATGCTGATTGGCAGGATGTAAATTACCAGCAGCCACCCTGGAGAAATGTATGGTGTTTCCTGAAACACGTAAGAAACAAAGCAACACAGCCTATGGCACTTCCACTTATGGTCCTATAGCTTACGGAAATTAAAATCAAAAACAGACAGCCACCCCAATATTTGGGACGGCTGTGTTCACAAGAAGCTCGTATACAGTATCAGGTAAATATCCCAGAAAGCAAAAAATGGATAAAGAAGTTGTGGCACGTACGTACAATGCAATATCACTCAGCAATGAAATCTGTGTCATCAGGCCCGTAGCGGCATAGTGAGTGGATGCAGGTACGGTGATTCTACGTGAACTACATCACACAGAAAAAGAAACATCATAAGATATCACTAATACACGGAATGTAAATTTAACTACACGTGAACTGAATTACAAAACAGAACAGCGTCTCAAATTTTGAAAACCAACTAGTGCTTGCTTATGGGGAAATGTGCGTTGGGATGCTGCATAAAACCAGAGACTCAAATTAGCACAGATAGCTTTCCATAAGCCAAATATGTAATAGAAAAGACCTACTCCTTGCTCAGCGAAATGGACTCAACACCACATATTCAACGCCTAGGAGTATACCTGACTAGGAAGAATCTTAAAACCCATGGATTTATATGTCTCCGTAAGAGAATCAAGCGTGTGTACAGCGGCATAAACGCAACAGTGAAAATCCGATAAATCCCATTATGAAAATAAATTTCAAAAACAAAACACAAAGACAGTGAAATAGAGAGAAATTCTTAAACAATTCACTCAGGGCATGTGATGCAACCGGGATTGACCACATCTACACCCAGAGCTGGTTGAGACATAAGGCTGGACACTTCAGGCTGATAGCATTGGTGAGTTTCGGTGAGCAATTGCAGACCCTTTGAAGTCATACTGCATGGTACCCATTCCATGGATCCCAACTCTCCAGGTTCAAGGGATTCTTCCTCCAGCTAAAACATGCATGGGAAACCCAGAGTATCGTCCACCGTGTGATTGGGAAACGATTTAAAATGCATCTCAGTTTTCGTATCCTGGTCCTGGGGTTCACCATTCCAGATGCTTTACTAACACTCTCCCCGCTTGGAGAGTCAGTGCCTTCAACCTCCTGTTTGGCACAGCTTGCAATTTCTGTGCAAGATGAACAGGAATAGGGAGAACCAATGAGAGACTAGCTGTAGGTGTCTGCACGGGCAATTGATTTTAATTTCCGTAAGCTATAGGACTGTAATTCACAAACCTGCAGGGTTATAAATGACAGCTATCTTCCAACATTATATTGAAGTAAGCCTGCGAAGGGGACTTGAAACCGGGGCAGAATTTGAGGAAAACGATTGCAGGGGTAGACTGGAATTGCCCTGAAAGCATAGGAAAAGAAGCACAACGTTGACAATGATGCACTTGGCCAAAAAGGGCGTATGCGTTTTTTCCTGAATATATTCAGGAAAAAACGCATATGCCCTTTTTGCCCAACCAAGCAAGCCTGTAAAGGAAATCTGCACTACAATGAAATCTCACTGCCCCCCCCACCCCGGGCAAAGGGGCCATCTGAAAAAAGTGTAAAATCCAGAAAGGTAGGACAGTATATGGAGAACAGGGAGCCTTGTTATGCTGATTGGCAGGATGTAAATTGTGAACTGCCACCCTGGAGAATTGTATGGTGTTTCCTGAAACACATAAGAAATAAAGCAACACAGCCTATGGCAATTGCACTTATGGTCCTATTCCTTAGGGAAATTAAAATCAAAAACAGAGAGCCACCCCAAAGTTTGGGACGGCTGTGTTCCCAAGAAGCTCGTCTACAGTACCAGGTAAATATCCCAGAAAACAAAAAATGCATAAAGAAGTTGTGGCACGTACATGCAATGCAATATCACTCAGCAATGAAATCTGTGTCATCAGGCGCGTAGCGGCATAGTGAGTGGATGCAGGTACGGTGATTCTACGTGAACTACGTCACACAGAAAAAGAAACATCATAAGATATCACTAATACACGGAATGTAAACTTGACTACACATGAACTGAATTACAAAACAGAACAGGGTCTCAAATTTAGAAAACCAACTACTGCTTGCTTATAGGGAAAGTTGCCTTGGGGTGCTGCATAAAACCAGAGACTGAAATTAGCACAGATAACATTCCATAAGCCAAATATATAATAGACAAGACCTACTCCTTGCTCAAAGAAATGGACTCAACACCACATATTCAACGCTTAGGAATATACCTGAATAGGAAGAATCTTAAAACCCATGGATTTATATGTCTCCGTAAGAGAATCAAGCGTGTGTACAGCGGCATAAATGCAGCAGTGAAAATCCGATAAATCCCATTATCAAAATAAATTTCAAAAACAAAACACAAAGACAGTGAAATAGAGAGCAATTCTTAAATAATTCACTCAGGGCATGTGATGAAACCGGGATTGACCACATCTACACCCAGAGCTGGTTGAGACATAAGGCTGGACACGTCAGGCTGATAGCATTGGTGAGTTTCGGTGAGCAAATGCAGACCCTATGAAGTCATACTGCATGGTACCCATTCCATGGGTCCCAACTCTCCAGGTTCAAGGGATTCTTCCTTCAGCTAAAACATGCATGGGAAACACAGAGTATGGTACACCGTGAGATTGCGAAACGATTTAAAATGGATCTCAGTTTTCGTATCCTTGTCCTCGGGTTCACCATTCCAGACGCATTACTAACACTCTCCCCGCTTTGAGAGTCAGTGCCTTTAACCTCCTGTTTGGCACAGCTTGCAATTTCTGTGCAAGATGAACAGGAATAGGGAGAACCAATGAGAGACTAGCTGTAGGTGTCTGCACGGGCAAATGTTACGCTCATTGCCCACCAGGAAGAGGAATTAAACAAAGGCTCAGCGTGCCCTGCTGAAAACAGATTAGGGCCTGAAGCAATCTTGCGGTTTTGTGCCCAGCTCACAAGAAAGCGAGTTGAAGAAAGGAGCTCAGGGGCACTGTAATTCACAAACCTGCAGAGTTATAAATGACAGCTATCCTCCAAAAATATATTGAAGTAAGCCTGCGAAGGGGACTTGAAAGCGGGCCAGAATTTCAGGAAAACGATTGCAGGGGGTAGACTGGAATTGCCCTGAAAGCATAGGAAAAGAGGCACAACGTTGACAATGATGCACTTGGCCAAAAAGGGCGTATGCGTTTTTTCCTGAATATATTCAGGAAAAAACGCATACGCCCTATTTGCCCAACCAAGCAAGCCTGTAAAGGAAATCTGCACTACAATGATGTCTCACTGCCCCCTGGGCAAAAGGGCCATCTGAAAAAAGTGTAAAATCCAGAAAGTTAGGACAGGATATGGAGAACAGGGAGCCTTGTTATGCTGATTGGCAGGATGTAAATTGCCAGCAGCCACCCTGGAGAAGTGTATGGTGTTTCCTGAAACACGTAAGAAACAAAGCAACACAGCCTATGGCACTTCCACTTATGGTCCTATAGCTTACGGAAATTAAAATCAAAAACAGACAGCCACCCCAATATTTGGGACGGCTGTGTTCACAAGAAGCTCGTCTGCAGTATCAGGTAAATATCCCAGAAAGCAAAAAATGGATAAAGAAGTTGTGGCACGTACGTGCAATGCAATATCACTCAGCAATGAAATCTGTGTCATCAGGCCCGTAGCGGCATAGTGAGTGGATGCAGGTACGGTGATTCTACGTGAACTACGTCACACAGAAAAAGAAACATCATAAGATATCAGTAATACACGTAATGTAAACTTGACTACACATGAACTGAATTACAAAACAGAACAGGGTCTCAAACTTACAAAACCAACTAGTGCTTGCTTATGCGGAAAGGTGCCTTGGGGTGCTGCATATAACCAGAGACTGAAATTAGCACAGATTACATTCCATAAGCCGAATATGTAATAGACAAGACCTCCTCCTTGCTCAACGAAATGGACTCAACACCACATATTCAACGCCTAGGAATATACCTGACTAGGAAGAATCTTAAAATCCATGGATATATATGTCTCCGTAAGAGAATCAAGCGTGTGTACAGCGGCCGAAACGCAGCAGTGAAAATCCGATAAATCCCATTATCAAAACAAATTTCGAAAACAAAACACAAAGACAGTGAAATAGAGAGCAATTCTTAAATAATTCACTCAGGGCATGTGATGCAACCGGGATTGACCACATCTATTCCCAGAGCTGGTTGAGACATAAGGCTGGACACTTCAGGCTGATAGCATTGGTGAGTTTCGGTGAGCAAATGCAGACCCTTGGAAGTCATACTGCATGGTACCTATTCCATGGGTCCCAACTCTTCAGGTTCAAGGGATTCTTCCTCCAGCTAAAACATGCATGGGAAACCCACAGTATGGTCCACCGTGTGAATGGGAAACGATTTAAAATGCATCTCAGTTTTCGTATCCTGGTCCTCGGGTTCACCATTCCAGATGCTTTACTAACACTCTCCCTGCTTGGAGAGTCAGTGCCTTTAACCTCCTGTTTGGCACAGCTTGCAATTTCTGTGCAAGGTGAACAGGAATAGGGAGAACCAATGAGAGACTAGCTGTAGGTGTCTGCACGGGCAAATGTAACGCTCATTGCCAACCAGGAAGAGGAATTAACCAAAGGCTCAGCATGCCATGCCGGAAACAGATTAGGGCCTGAAGCAATCCTGCGGTTTTGTGCCCAGCTCACAAAAAAGCGAGTTGAAGAAAGGAGCTCAGGGGCACTGTAATTCACAAACCTGCAGAGTTATAAATGACAGCTGTCCTCCAAAAATATATTGAAGTAAGCCTTCAAAGGGGACTTGACTGCGGGGCAGAAATTCAGGAAAACGATTGAAGGGTTAAACTGGAATTGCACTTAAAGAATAGGAAAAGAGGCAGAACGTCGATAATGATGCACTTGTCCAAAAAGTGCGGTGCTTTTTTCCCTAAATATATTCAGGAAAAAACGCACACACACTTTTTGGCCAACCAGGCAAGCTTGTAAATAAACCTGCACTACAATGAAATCTCAGTACCCCCCAGGGCAAAAGGGCCATTTAAAAAAATTGTAAAATCAAGAAACGGAGGACAGGCATTGGAAAACAGGGATCCTTATTATGCTGATGCATATGATGTAAATTGCCGACAGCCATTCTGGAGAAGTGTTATGTGTTTCCTGAAACACGTAAGAAACAAAGCAACACAGCCTATGGCACTTCCACTTATGGTCCTACAGCTTAGGGAAATTAAAATCAAAAACACCCAGCCACCTCAAAGTTTGGGACCTATCTGTTCACAAGAACCTCGTTTACAGTACCAGGTAAATATCTCAGAGAGCAAACAATGGATAAAGAAGTTGTGGTACGTACGTACAATGGAATATCACTCAGCAATGAAATCTGTGTCATCAGGCCCGTAGCGGCATAGTGAGTGGATGCAGGTACGGTGATTCTACGTGAACTAGGTCACACAGAAATAGAAACATCATAAAATATCACTAATACACAGTATGTAAACTTGACTACACATGAACTGAATTACAAAACAGAACAGTCTCAAATTTAGAAAACCAACTTGTGCTTTCTTATGGAGAAACGTGCGTTGGAGTGCTGCATAAAACCAGACACTGAAATTAGCACAGATACCGTTCCATAAGCCAAATATGTAATAGACAAGACCTACTCCTTGCTCAACGAAATGGACTCAACACCACATATTCAACGCCTAGCAATATACCTGACTAGGAAGAATCTTAAAACCCGTGGATATTTATGTCTCCGTAAGAGAATCAAGTGTGTGTACAGCGGCATTAATGCAGCAGTGAAAATCTGATAAATCCCAGTGTCAAAAAAAAATTTCAAAAACAAAACACAATGACAGTGAAATAGAGAGCAATTCTTAAATAACTCACACAGGGCATGTGATGCAACCTGGTTTACCACATCTACACCCAGAGCTGGGTGAAAGATAAGGCTGGACCCTTTGGGCTGATAGCATTGGTGAGGTTCAGTGAGCAAATGCAGACCCTTTGATGTCATACTGCCTGGTACCCATTCCATTGTTCCCAACTCTCCAGGTTCAAGGGATTCTTCCTTCTGCTAAAATTTGCATGGGAAACCCAGAGTATGCTCCACCGTGTGACTGGGAAACCTTTTTACATGCATGTCTGTTTTCGTCCCCTGGTACTCAGGTTCACCATTCCAGAACTTTTTCTTACACTCTCCCCATTTGGAGAGTCAGTGCCTTTAACCTCCTGTTTGGCACTGTTTGCAATTTCTGCGCAAGATGAACAGGAATACGGAGAACCAATGGGAGATTATCTGTAGGTGTGTGCACGGGCAAATATATTTTTTAACATCTTTATTGGGGTATAATTGCTTTACAATGGTGTGTTAGTTTTTGCTTTATAACAAAGTGAATCAGCTATACATATACATATGCTCCCTGTGTCTTCCCTCTTGTGTCTCCCTCCCTCCCTCTCTCCCCCTTCCACCCCTCCAGGCTGTCCCAACGCCCCGAGCTAATATCCCTGTGCCTTGCGGCTGCTTCCCCCTTGCTATCTACCTTACTACATTTGTTAGTGTGTATATGTCCATGACTCTCTCTCGCCCTGTCAAAACTCACCATTCCCCCTCCCCATATCCTCAATTCCGTTCTCCAGTAGGTCTGCGCCTCTATTCCTGTCTTATCCCTAGGTTCTTCATGACATTTTTTTCCTTTAAATTCCATATATATGTGTTAGCATACGCTATTTGTCTTTTTCTTTCTGACTTACTTCACTCTGTATGACAGACTCTAGGTCTATCCATCTCATTACAAATAACTCAGTTTCATTTCTTTTTAAGGCTGAGTAATATTCCATTGTGTATATGTGCCACATCTTCTTTATCCATTCGTCCGATGATGGGTGCTTAGGTTCTTTCCATCTCCGGGCTATTGTAAATAGAGCTGCAATGAACATTTTGGTACATGACTCTTTTTGAATTTTGGTTTTCTCAGGGTATATGCCCAGTATGCACGGGCATATTTTAACACTCATTTCCCAACAGGAAAAGGAATTAACCAAAGGCTCAGCATGCTGTGCTGGAACAAGATTAGGGCCTGAAGCAATCCTGCGGTTTTGTGGCCAGCTCACAAGAAAACGAGTTGAGGAAAGGAGCTCAGGGGCACTGTCATTCACATACCTGCAGACTTATAAATGACAGAAATCGTACAAAAATATATTGAATTAAGGCTGCGAAGAGGACTTGAAAGTGGGGCAGAATTGCTGGAATCCGATTTCAGGAGGTAGACGTGAATTGCTCTGAAAGCATAAGAGAAGTGGCAGAACCTCGTCAATGAAGCACTTGGTCAAAAAGGGCATATGCATTTTTTCCAGGGCCATCATTCACGGGAGTAGGAGGCTCCCAGCATGCTCCAGTGGCCAACAGAGGGCCCACGTTGCCAAGGCGATGTGAGCTAGCCAGGCAGGAGTGACCTGACATCAGAGGGCCCACCTCACAGAATGGTAGGGAACCCAGCCAGGATCAGACTCTCCCCAGAGGGCCCACATCACCAAGGTGATGGGAACCAGGCAGGAGTGTCCTCACACCCGTGGGGCCACATCATCAAAAGTTGAGGTACCCAGCACATGTGGCCTCAAACCAGAGGACCCACATCACCATGGGTTTCGGAGTGAGGCAGGCAGGATTAACCTCACAACACATGTCCCATTGTATACAAAAGGTGAGGAAACCAGCAGTTGGATCTTCCTAGCAGGCGGCCCAGAGCACTGAGGCTATGAGATCCAGGCCGGCATGAACTCACAACAGAGGGCCCTCATTGTGATTCTGTAAGCAACCCAGCCGTTGTGACCTCAGAGCAGAAGGCCCACATCCCCATGGGGAAGGGAAACAAGCAGGAGTGTCATCGCAAGAGTGGGCACACATGAAAAAATGTGGGGAGCCCAGCAATTAGTGCCTGATGCCAGAGGGCCCTCATCACCGAGGGGCGGTGGCTCCCAGCCAGCTCCGACTGCTACCAGAGGGGCGACGTCACCAATGCGGAGTGCGACAACCAGGCAGGAGTGACCTCAGAGCAGAGGGTCAACCTCACAGAAGTGTGAAGAACCAAAGAGGATCAGATTCTCACCAGAGGGCCCACATCACCAAGGGAATGGGAACCAGGCAGGAGTGTCCTCACACTAGTGGGGCCACATCACCAAAAAGTGAGGGACCCAGCACACGTGGCCTCACACCAGAGGACACACATCACAAGGGAGCTGGGATTGAGGCAGGCAGGAGGAGCCTCAAAACAGAGGGACCATAGAATTAAAGAGGTGAAGAATCCCGCAGTTGGAACCTCCCAGCAGGCGGCCAGGAGCAGCGAGACTATGGGATCCAGGCCGGAGTGATCTCACACCAGAGGGCCGTCATCATGAAACTGTGAGCAACCTAGGCGTTGGGATCTCAGAGCAGAAGGCCCACATTCCCATGGGGTTGGGAACCTGTCAGAAGTGTACTCGCACCACAGGGCACACATCAGAGAATTTAGGGAACCCAAGAGTTAGGGCCTGACGCCAGAGGGCCCTCATTACCAAGGGGAGGAGACTCCAATCAGGCACCAACACCCAACTGAGGTCCCACGTCGCCAAGGTGACGTGTGACAGCCAGGTAGGAGTGACCTCACCGCAGAGGGCCTACCTCACAGAAGGGTGAGGAACACAGCCAGGATAAGACTCTCACCAGAGGGCCCACATCACCAAGGTGATCAGAACCAGGCAGGAGAGTCTTCACACCAGTGTGGCCACATCATAGAAAGGTGAGGAACCCAGCACATGTGGCCTAAACCAGAAGACCCACATCTCCAAGGGGCTCGGAATGAGGCAGGCAGGAGTAGCCTCACAACACAGGGCCCATAGAATAAAAAAGCTGAGGAATCCAGCAATGGGAACCTCCCAGCAGGCGGCCAAGAGCACCAAGTCTATGCGATTCAGGCCGCAGTAAACTCACAGCAGAGGGTCCACATCATGAAACTGCAAGCAACCCAGCCATTTGGACCTCAGAGCAGAAGGTCCACATCCCCAAGGTGTTGGGAGCATGGCAGGAGTGTCCTCGCACCACTTAGCACATATCAGAAAATGTGGGTACCCAGCAGTTAGGGCCTGACGCCAGAGGGCCCTCATCACTGAGGGGAGGAGGCTCCCAGCATGTTCCAACTACCACAAGAGGGCCCACGTCGCCAAGGCGGGGTGTGCCAGCCAGGCAGGAGTGACCTCACAGCAGACGGCCCACCTCAAAGAAGTGTGAGGAACCCAACCAGGATCAGACTCTCACCAGAGGTCCCATATCAGCAAGGGGATGGGAACCAGGCACGAGTGTCCTCACACCAGTGGGGCCACATCACTACAAGATGAGGAAACTGGCACATGTGGCCACAAACCAGAGGACCTACATCACCAAGGGGCTGGGAGTGACACAGGCAGGAGGAGCCTCCCAACACAGGGCCCAAAGAATAAAAAAGGTGAGGAACCCAGCAGTTGGAACTTCCCAGCAGGCGGCCCAGAGTACAGAGGCTATGGGATCTAGGAATGAGTGAACTAACACCAGAGAGCTAACATCAGGAAACTGTAAGCAACCCAGTCGTTGGATCCTCAGAGCAGAAGGCCCATATCGCCATGGGGATGGGAACATTTCACGAGTGTCCTGGCATCACTGGGCTCACATCAGAAAACCTGGGGAGCCCAGCAGTTAGAGCCTGACGCCAGAGGGACCTCATCACCGAGGACAGGAGTCTCCAAAAGGATCCAACTGCCACCAGAGGGCCGACGTCACCAAGGCAATGGGAGCAAGCCAGGCAGGAGTTACCTCAGAGCACAGGGCCCACCTCACAGAACGGTAAGGAACCCAGCCAGGATCAGACTCTCACCAGAGGGGCCACATCACCAAGGGGCTGGGAAACAGGCACGAGTGTCCTCACACCATTGGGGCCACATCATCGAAAGGTGAGGGACCCAGCACACGTGGCCTCACACCAGAGGACACACATCACAACGGGGCTGGGATTGAGGCAGGCAGGAGGAGCCTCAAAACAGAGGGCCCATAGAATAAAAAAGGTGAGGAATCCCGCAGTTGGAACCTCCCAGCAGGCGCCCAGGAGCAGCAAGCCTATGGGATCTAGGCCGGAATGAACGCACATCAGAGGGCCCTCATCATGAAACTGTGAGCACCCCAGCCGTTGGGACCTCAGAGCAGAAGGCCCAAATTCCCATGGGGTTGGGAACCTGACAGGAGTGTACTCGCACCACAGGTCGCACATCTGCAAATTTTGGGAGCCCAGGAGTTAGGGTCTGACGCAAGAGGGCCCTCATTACCGAGGGACGGAGACTCGCAGCAGACACCAACTCCCAACTGAGGGCCCACGTCACCAAGGTGATGTGTGCCAGCCAGGCAGGAGTGACCTCACCGCAGAGGGCCTACCTCACAGAAGGGTGAGGAAACCAGCCAGGATAAGACTCTCACCAGAGGGCCCACATCACCAAGGGGATCGGAACCAGGCAGGAGGGTCCTCACACCAGTGTGGCCACATTATAGAAAGGTGAGGAACCCAGAACATGTGGCCTAAAACAGGGGACCCACATCTCCAAGGGGCTAGGAGTGAGGCAAGCAGGAGTATCCTCACAAAACAGAGCCCACAGAATAAAAGTTGTGAGGAATCCAGCAGTTGGAACCGGCCAGTAGGCCGCCCAGAGCACAGAGTCTATGGGATCCAGGCCACAGCAAACTCACAGCAGAGGTCCCACATCATGAAACTGTGAGCAACCCAGCGGATGGGACCTCAGAGCAGAAGGCCCACATCCCTATGGGGATGGGAACCTGACAGGAGTGTCCTCGGCCCACTTCCACGAATCAGAAAATGTGGGAACCCAGCAGTTAGGACCTGAGGCCAGAGGACCTTCATCACCGAGGGGAGGAGGCTCCCAGCAGGCTCCAACTGCCACCATAAGGCCGATGTCACCAAGGCGGGGAGTGCCAACCAGGCAGGAGTGACCTCAGAGCAGAAAGCCCACCTCACAGAAGTGTGAGGAACCCAACAAGGATCAGACTGTCACCAGAGGGCCAACATCACCAAGGGAATGGGAACCAGGCAGGAGTGTCCTCACACCAGTGGGGCTACATCACCATAATTTGAGGGACCCAGCACACGTGGCCTCAAACCTGAGGACACACATCACCAAGGGGCTGGGAGTGAGGCAGGCCAGAGGATCCTTAAAACAGAGGGACCATAGAATAAAAAAGGTGAGGAATCCCACAGTTGGAACCTCCGGCAGGCAGCCAGGAACAGCGAGGCTATGGGATCTAGGCAGGAGTGAACTCACACCAGAGGGCCCTCATCATGAAACTGTGAGCAACACAGCCGTTGGGACCTCAGAGCAGAAGGCTCACATCCTCATGGGGATGGGAACCTGGCAGGAGTGTCCTTGCACCACTTAGCACGAATCAGAAAATGTGGGAACCCAGCAGTTAGGGCCTGAGGCCAGAGGGCCCTCATCACCGAGGGGAGGAGGCTCCCAGCAGGCTCCAACTGCCACCATATGGCCGACGTTGCCAAGGCGGGGTGTGCCAGCCAGGCAGGAGTGACCTCAGAGCAGAGGGCCCACCTCACAGAAGGGTGAGGAACCTAACCAGGATCAGACTCTCACCAGAGGGCCAACATCACCAAGGTGATGGGAACCAGGCATGACTATCCTAACAGCAGTGGGGCCAACATCACCAAGGGAATGGGAACCAGGCAAGAGTGTCCTCACACCAGTGTGGCCACATTATAGAATGGTGAGGAACACAGCACATGTGGCCTCAAACAAGGGGACACACATCACGAAGGGGCTGGGAGTGAGGCATGCAGGAGGAGACGCACAACCGAGGGCCCATAGAATAAAAAAGGTGAGGAATCGAGAAGTTGGAAACTCCAAGCTGGAGGCCCAGAGCACTGACACTATGGGATACAGGCCAGAGTGAACACACAGCAAAGGGCCCACATCATGAAACTGTGAGCAACCCAGCAGTTGGGACCACAGAACAGAAGTCCCACATGCCCATGGGGATGGGAACCTGGCAGGAGTGACTCGCACCACTGGGCACACATCAGAAAATGTGTGGAGCCCAGCACTTAGGGCCTGACACCAGAAGGCGCTCATCACTGAGGGGAGGAGGCCCCAGCACACTCCAACTGCCACCAGAGGGTCCACGTCGCCAAGGCGACGTGCGCCAGCCAGGCAGGATTGACCTCACAGCAGAGGGCCCACATCATGAAAGTGTGAGCAACCCAGCCGTTAGGACCTCAGAACAGAAGGCCCACACGCTCATGAGGATGGGAACCTGGCAGGAGTGCCCTCGTACCACTTAGCACGTATCAGAAAATGTGGGAACCCCGCCATTAGGGTCTGACGCCAGAGGGCCTCATCACCGCGGGAAGGAGGCTCCCAGCAGGTTCCAACTGCCACCAGGGTGCCGAAGTCAACAAGGCGGGTTGTGCCAGCCAGGCAGGAGTGACCTCAGAGAAGAGGGCTCACCTCACGGATGTGTGAGGAACCCAACCAGGATCAGAGTCTCACCAGAGGGCCCACATCACCAAGGGGATGGGAACCAGGCAGGAGTGTCCACACACCAGTGGGGCCACATCATCAAAAGATGAGGAACCCATCACATATGGCCTCAAACCTGAGGACATACATCACCATGTGGCTGGGAGTGAGGCAGGTATCTGGAGGGGCACATTTAACTCTAATTTCCCACCAGGAAGAGGAATTAACCAAAGGCTCAGAGTGCCGTGCCGGACCCTGATTATGGCCTGAAGCAAACCTGCAGTTTTGTGGCCAGCTTACAAGGAAGCGAGTTAAGAAAGGAGCTCAGGGGCACTGTAATTCACAAACCTGCAGAGATAAATGACAGCTATTGGCAAAAATATATCGAAGTAAGTCTGCAAAGAGGACTTGAAAACGAGGCAGAATTGCAGGAATCATATTTCAAGAGGTAGATTGGAATTGCATTTAAAGCATATGAAAAGCGGCAGATCTTTGACAGTGATGCACATGGACAAAAAGTGCGTATACATTTTTCCTGAATATATTCAGGAAAAAACGCATATGAACATTTTGGCCAACCAAGCACTCCAGCAATGGAAATCCACACTACAATGAAGTCACATTTCCCATTCGTCAAAAAGGCCATCTGAATAAAGTGTAAAAACCAGAAACACAGGACAGGCCATGGAGAACAGGGAGCCGTGTTATGCTGATGGGCGGGATGTAAATTGCCAACAGACACTCTGGAGATGTTCATGGTGTATCCTGAAACATCTAAAAAACAAAGCTACAGAGCCTAGGGCACTTCCACTTTTGGCCCTATAGCTTAGGAAAATTAAAATCAACAAGACACAGCCAACACAAAATTTAGGGCTGCTGTGTTTACAAGAACCTCGAGTCCAGTACAAATTAAGTATCCCAGAAAGAAAAAAATGGATAAAGAAGTTGTGCTACTTACGTACAACGGAATATCACTCAGCAGTGAAATCAATGTCATCAGGCCTGTAGCAGCAAATTGAGTGGATTTAATTATGATGATTCTAAGAGAAATATGTCACACAAAGAAAGATAATTATCATAAGATATCACTAATAGAGGGAGTGTAAACTTGGCTACACATAAACTGAATTACAAAACCGAACAGAGTCTCACATTTAGATAAAAACCTTATGCTTGCTTAAGGGGAAAGTTGAGTTGGGCTGCTGTATAAAAACAGATTGAAATTAGCACACATACCATTCCATAAGCCAAATACGTAATAAACAAGACCTACTCTTTGCTCAACGAAATAGACTCATCCATGGTGTATCACCTCACACCTATTAGAATGGGCATCATCAGAAAATCTACAAACAACAAATGCTGGAAACGGTGTGGAGATAAGGAATCCTCTTCCACTATTGTTGGGAACGTAAATTGATACAGTCACTGTGGAGAACATTATGGAGTTTCTTATAAAACTAAGAATAGAATTACCATATGATACAGCAATCCCTCTACTGGGCATATACCCAGACAAAACCATAAATCAAAAAGAGACATTCACCACAATGTTCATTGCATCACTATTTACACTATCCAGGAAATGGAAGCAACCTAAATGCCCACAGACAGACGAATGCATAAAGATGTGGTACATATATAAAATGGAATATTACTAAGCCATAAAAAGGAATGAAATTGGGACATTTGTAGAGACGTTGATGGATCTAGAGACTGTCATACAGAGTGAAGTAAGTCAGAAAGAGAAAAACAAATCTTGTATATTAATGCATATATGTGGAACCTAGAAAAATTGTACAGATGAACCGTTTTGCAAGGCAGAAATAGAGCAATACATGTATACAACAAACGTATGGACAACAAGGGGGGAAAGCTGTTGGGGATGGTGGTGGGAGGAGTTGAGATATTGGGATTGGTATGTATACATTTATATGTATAAAGTAGATAACCAAAAACAACCTGCTGTATAAAAATATAAAATTAAATTCAAAATAAAAAAATAAAATTAAAAAAAGTAAAACAGAAAAACTATTCTTTCCTTCACATACATGTATTTATATGAATAAATTATTTCCATGCTTATATCTGTAAATACACAAAAGAGGAATAAAATCTACCTTGAACCAAAAACGAAAAAAAGATAAAAAAGAACAGAACCCACCAGTTACACAGAGGAAAACCGTTTCAGGGCACTTGCTCCAATTGCAAACAATTCTGAAGTTGGTCAGTGGTGGGGAATCATCTCCCATTCAGCCAGCATGCTCCTCGCAACAAGCGTCCTCACTGCAAAGCTGGGGGACCGTGCCGAGGTATCTGTGAGTAAACGTGGGCCGAGCCCCAGGCCAGCTGCTGCTGAAATGTTCCCACCCTTCCAAGGCTAAACACCTGAATATGTACAAGGACTTGAAAACCTAGAGGAAGGGCCATGGAGCCACATGAGGGACAGCATGCCAGCCGACTTGGTGCCTGCAGGCCAGCCAGGATGGTCCTGGCCCTGGGTGCTCTTCTGGAAGCTCTCCATTTCCCTGCCTGAGATACCCCTGCTGTCCCGGCCCCCACTGCTTTCTTCCTTCCTCACCTGTGCCCAGGGAGAAATTCCAGCGGCAGGTGTGGGTGACACATCCTCTTCTTTAGCAGGTAGCATCTTGGCAACTGTTGCAGAAAGTCCAGCAGAGCCCCACTCACACTGGGACACCCACAAAGCCGTGGCCTCTCACTCCCTCCCACCAGCCCAGCCCCGAGACTGCTGACAGGGCAGAGAAAATGGCGTCAGGCACAGCTGCAGGGGCTCTTGCTGCCTGGAGCGGTGTTTATATTGATCTCAACCCAGGCACACCTGGGGAGGGCTGGCCGGCACGGTCAGGCTTCCCAAGCCAGCCAATAATCACCCCTCAGGGGCTCACAGTTGCTGAAAATGGAACTTGCTGAATTGGCCAGGTCCAAGGAACAGGTGTGGGCTCCTGAGAGTCAGGATAGACAAGGGGCTGCAGCTCTGGCTTGTTTTCTAATTATATTATCTGGCCCATGAGTGGGAGACAACTTCAAGAAAACCCTCTCCTAATGAGAGGAACCCAGGAGTCAGGGAGAGGAGGGGTGGGTGGTGGTTGGAGACAGAGGCCTGGTGCCCCGGGTGCAGTGGAAGTCTCTGGAAGACCAGGTGGAGGAGGCCGCACAGAGTGATGCCCAGGGTCACAGACATGTCAGAGCTGCTGTTTGTTAGTTCAAGTCCTGCTCTGAGGTGCTCTGTGTCAGATCTGAGCGACAGGTGAGCTGGGAGTGCTCTGCAATGAGGGCTATGTGCACGGTTCCTGTGTGCCCAGCCCTGCCAAGGTACCTGCAAGGGTAGCTCTGTATCCTGGGAGGGGCCTGACCACGGGAGCCCCATGGACTGCAGAGGACCTGCCCAGGGAATCCCATATCCTGGGAGGGGCCTGAACACGAGAGCCCCGTGGGCTGGGGTGGGGGTAGGGTACCTGCCCAGGTGAGCTCCATATCCTGGGATTGGCCTGACCTCGAGAGCCCCATGGGCTGCTGGAGTCCTGGTAAAGGATGTCAGGACAGTCAGTGAAGCCACTGAGGATATACCTCCAGTAGTTCCTAAATCCTACACCCTGCTGGTCATTCTACCAACCACCAGGACTTGGTATTCTGTATTAGTCTTCACTGATGCCTTCTTTTGTATTCCATTAGTCCCAGAGTCACAAGAAATTTTGGCTTGTGAGTGACAGGACTCAACATACAACTAAAACAATACTTCCAGGCTGTCTTGCCCCAAGGGTTCAAAAATTCCCACACCATCTTTGGGGAAAGCTCAGCTAAAGACCTAAAAGTTCTACCTCTGGAAAAGGAAACACTCCTTCAATATTCAGACGACATTCTGATCGCCAGCCCTACTAAGGAGGCCTCAGAACTACCAAGCCAATAAAGGATAGAAGTTGTCCACGAAAAAGCTCAAGTATCACAGACTACGGTGACCTGCCTGGGCTTCATTCTCACAGAAGGTCGGAGAAGCCCATCCCAGGAAAGGGAAGAAACAATTTACAGCCTTACCCCTTTCTGAAACTAGAAGACAGCTTAGGGGTTCCTGGGGAAGCCAGGGTTTCCTGCCTCTGGATCCCTAACTACAGTCTACTAGCTGGGCCTCTATATGAAACACTGAAAGGAAAAGATGATGATCCTTTTGAATAGAATCCAGAAGTGGCCTTTCAAGAATGGAAAGAGCAGTCAATTCAGACCCTTGCCCTGGAACTCCCTAATTTAGCTAAACCCTTTGACCTTTACATTCCTGGTGAAAGGTGAATCGCCATTGGAGTATTAGTGCAAAAACTGGGACCACTTGAAATGGAACAATGCAAGAATGCCATCCAGGTAGGATAAACTATGGTCACCAAGGGGCTTGGCCCACCGCCACATCTGGCCAAGATACTGGTGGTATCTGAAAACCTGGAAATCAGCAGCCCAAAAGGCCACCTCCCTTCTAAGGGAAACGGACCCCACGTGGTGATCCTAATCCCCAACCATGCCCTGAAGTTGCAGGGTTTGCTCCGTGGGCACACTGACCTCGATTGAGGAGGCCCTCCAACTCCAACCTCCAGAGAGATAACCGGGGGCAACGGGGCACCATGACGACCCGTGTGACCATCACTTGACCTGGAGTTTCTCTCATAAAACAACAAGAGTGTGTCCCAAAAGAGTAGACTACTGCTTGCAGTACTTACTGTACCCAGAGGGGAGCTAATAATCTTGGCGGGGGAACCGTATATCATGCTGTCACCATAGAAAAGCCTACAGACACCCTGATGATGGTGGCCAATAAGACCGGCTGGACTCCTGTTTACTTCCAAAGGCTCTTGACTCAGTGACCATCATGATCCTTCATCACCACTGACCCTGGACTGTCTGGGAGCTGAGCGGGCAGGATCCTGACACCTGGTGCTGTTTTTACGTTAATTCAGGGGCCTAATGGAAGAAAGCGCAGACTGTTGGTCAGAGCATCTAGGCTGGCAGAAACGGTCAGCCTAAGGTGGCCGAACAAATGTGGGGCGGAGTGAAACTGGACCTCACAGCGCCACTGCACATCTCCTTTCTGGACCCTTAAAGGTCATTAGAATCTATAACACTTCCAATACTGGTGCTCAGGTGGACGAGCAGGGAGGCAGGAGGCCTGGGGACAATCAACGTCACCTGGAGGCTGCTGGGGAGAAGTTCTGACCCTCGCCCACGGGTATGAAGCCTCCTAACTCAGCACTCAGCAGTTACAGAAGAAGGGTCTGCACCCGCAGCACTCCAAGAATGAGGAAAGGGACAAAAGGCAGAAGAGAAGTTTGTCCCAGGCAAAGCCCCTTAAAAATGCCTGGGAGATAAAAATAGAATCTGGGCAATAAAATAAAGTCTAACCATTTTTATCCTTTGTGCTTTGTCTAATTTCAGGTGCTCCTAGTGTCCCGCATACAGAGGTTCCACACCCGGCACTTCAGACCAGATTTCCTAGAGCAGAATGGCTCGATGACACTTCAGCTCCTGGGGCCCAGTTCAGACTCCGTGACATAGAGCCTGAGCTGCAGCCAACCAGGTCCTCGAGAGCTCAGCCCCCTCCCTCCCAGTGACTCTGACAGGATCTCTACACAGCAGCCCAGCCCACAGCCCACAGGGTAGCACCTCTCCATTCTCTGATCAAAATATAAAGTTTCCTTTGCTTTTGAACCAAACTCAGTCTCGATCTATTGGCTCCAATGACACTGGGCAGGGGGACACTTGTTGGCGTCCACTCTGGAGGATCAGTAACAGAAATTGAGAACATTGTAACTTCAATGAACAGATGTGTGAGCCAAACTGTAATTAACATAGAACAGTGTATAAGGCTCGGGTAAAATAAGATGTTTCTAACACTTCCATTTGATATTTCCATCACTTTCTTATAAGCAAGTTCAGTGAAAAGGTTTGTCTTCTTTGTCAGGTCAATATTAGAGAAACAAAGTGATTTCTTTCCAAGGATGTACATCTAATAATCTTGGTTAAAGCTTCAATCTTGTTTTAAATGCTTTTGCATTGAAAACGATACCTCTCTTTCAGCTCCCCCATTTCTGAGAAGCATAAAATCTTATAATTTATTATTACCAAAGGGAAATGGTAGGAGGAGGGATCAATTAACAGTTTGGGATTAACACATACACACTGCTATGTATGAAATCATCAGCAAGGAACTACTGTATAGCACAGGGAACTACACTCAATATTTTGCAATAACCTATAAGGGGAAATGATCTGAAAAAGAATAGATATTTTTATTGACATCATCCATCAATGACAGTAAAAATGGAATCTAAGGGAAGACAGTGGTGAGTGCTTCTGACCCTGAAGACTTCAATCATCTAAAGTTTGGACTCTGCCTACTTCCCAAGGCCCTTAATGAACATATGTGTAGCCGTAGCTTAAAAAATTCCCCAGTTTGGGTTGCGGAGAGACACTGATATTTAAAATCCCCTGGTGTTCTCCTCACATGAATGGGACCCTTCCTACACCTAAAACATGCCTGTCACACCCAGAGGATGGTATACCGTCTGATCGGGAAAAGTTTGGAAAAGGCATCTCATCTCCTCATCTCTTGGTGCTAGGGTTCACCACTCCAGCGTCTTTACTAACAGTCTCCCCACTTGGAGATGTCAGCACTGTCAACATCCTGTTGCATACAGTTTGGAATTTGTCCAGAGGATGAAGCAGAAGGAGGAGGAACAATGAGAGACAAGTCCTAGGTGTTCGGACAGGCACATGCCACTCTAATTTCCAATCAGGAAGACGAATTGACCAAAGGCTAGGGTTGCCCATGGAAACAGAATAGGGCTTGAGGAATCCTGATGCTTTGTGGCCAGTTCCCATAAACACAAGTTGGAAAATGGAACTCAGGGGCACTAAAATTCACAAAACTGCAGAATTGAAAATATCTATCACTGAAAAATGTCTTGAGGAAAGTCAGAGAAAAGGACTTGTAAGCAACGGAGAATGGCAGGAAAGGGATTGGAAGAGGTAGAAAGGACTCGCCATTAAGCACAAGAAAAGGGGCTGAACATTGCCAACATTGCAGTTGGCCAAAAAGGGTGTATGCGTCTTTTTCTGTATATATTCAAGAAAAGGGCATACACTTTTTTAGCCAACCAAACAGGTGGGCACTGGAAATCAATACTACAAAACATATCACTTTGCATCAGTCAGAAGAGCCGTCCTCATAAAGTGTAAACACCAGAAATGCAGGACAGGGCAAGGAGAAAAGGGAGCCCTGTGAGTCTTATAGTGGAAATGTATATTGCCAACGGTCACTCTGGATAAGTCTATTGTGTTTACTAAAGCATCTAAAAAATGAGCTACCGAGCACAGGGCACTTGCACTCATGGACGTATATCTTGGGAAAAACAAAAATCGAGAGGACACAGGCACCCCAATGTTTACCACCTCTCTGTTTAAAAGATCTTCGACTAGGATATAACTTAAATGTATCTGCAGAGAAAAAACGGACAGAGATGTGGTGCTTATGTAGAGTGGAATATTACTCAGCTTGGAAATCAATGAAATACGGCCAGTTATAACAACTCCAGAGGAGTTACGTGTGATCATTCGAAGTCACATAATTCAAAAAGAAAAAGACATAAGATATCACTAATACATGGAATGTTAACATGGCTACACATGAACTGAATTACAAAAGAGAAGAGGGTTTCAAATTAAGAAAACCAACTTATGCTTCCTTAAGGGGAAAGGTGAGTTGGGGTGCTGCATAAAACCAGAGATTGAAATTAGCACAGATACCATTCCATAAGCCAAATATGTAATAGTCAAGACCTACTACTTGCTCAATGAAATGGACTCAACACGCCATATTCAATTCCTAAGAATATAACGGATTAGTAAGAATCTTAAAACCCATGGACTTATATGTCTCCGTAAGAGAATCAAGCGCATGTACAGCGGCATAAACGAAGCAGTGAAAATCCGATAAATCCCATTATTAAAATAAATTTCAAAAACAAAACACAATGACAGTGAAATAGGTAGCAATTCTTAAATAATTCACTCAGGGCATGTGATGCAACCGGGATTGACCACATCTACACCCAGAGCTGGTTGAGACATAAGGCTGGACACTTCAGGCTGATAGCATTGGTGAGTTTCAGTGAACAAATGCAGATCCTTTGAAGTCATACTGCATGGTACCCATTCCAAGGGTCCCAACTCTCCAGGTTCAAGGGATGCTTTCTTCAGCTAAAACACGCGTGGGAAACGCCGAGTATGGTCCACTGTGTGATTAGGAAACGATTTAAAATGCATCTCAGTTTTCGTATCCTGGTCCTCGGGTTCACCATTCCAGACGGTTTACTAACACTCTCCCCGCTTGGAGAGTCAGTGCCTTTAACCTCCTGTTTGGCACAGCTTGCAATTTCTGCGCAAGATGAACAGGAATAGGGAGAACCAATGAGAGACTAGCTATAGGTGTCTGCACGGGCAAATGTAAGGCTCATTTCCCACCAGGAAGAGGAATTAACCAAAGGCTCAGCATGCCCTGCCGGAAACAGATTAGGGCCTGAAGCAATCCTGCGGTTTTGTGCCCAGCTCACAAGAAAGCGATTTGAAGAAAGGAGCTCAGGGGCACTGTAATTCACAAACCTGCAGAGTTATAAATGACAGCTATCCTCCAAAAATATATTGAAGTAAGCCTGCGAAGGGGACTTGAAAGCGGGGCAGAATTTCAGGAAAACGATTGCAGGGGTAGACTGTAATTGCCCTGAAAGCATAGGAAAAGAGGCACAAGGTCGACAATGATGCACTTGGCCAAAAAGGGCGTATGCGTTTTTTCCTGAATATATTCAGGAAAAAACGCATACGCACTTTTTGGCCAACCAAGCAAGCCTGTAAAGGAAATCTGCACCACAATGAACTCTCACTGCCCCCCGGTCAAAAGGGCAATCTGAAAAAAGTGTAAATTCCAGAAATGTATGACAGGATATGGAGAACAGGGAGCCTTGTTATGCTGATTGGCAGGATGTAAATTGCCAGCAGCCACCCTGGAGAAGTGTATGGTGTTTCCTGAAAAACGTAAGGAACAAAGCAACACAGCCTATGGCAATTGCACTTTTGGTCCTATTCCTTAGGGAAATTAAAATCAAAAACAGAGAGCCACCCCAAAGTTTGGGATGGCTGTGTTCCCCAGAAGCTCGTCTACAGTACCAGGTAAATATCCCAGAAAGCAAAAAATGGATAAAGAAGTTGTGGCACGTACGTGCAATGCAATATCACTCAGCAATGAAATCTGTGTCATCAGGCCCGTAGCGGCATATTGAGTGGATTCAGGTACGGTGATTCTACGTGAACTACGTCACACAGAAAAAGAAACATCATAAGATATCACTAATACACGGAATGTAAACTTGACTACACATGAACTGAATTACAAAACAGAACAGGGTCTCAAATTTAGAAAACCACCTAGTGCTTGCTTATGGGGAAAGGTGCCTTGGGGTGCTGCATAAAACCAGAGACTGAAATTAGCACAGATAACTTTCCATAAGCCAAATATGTAATAGACAAGACCTACTCCTTGCTCAACGAAATGGACCCAACACCACATATTCAACGCCTAGGAATATACCTGACTAGGAAGAATCTTAAAACCCATGGATATATATGTCTCCATAAGAGAATCAAGCGTGTGTACAGCGGCCGAAACACAGCAGTGAAAATCCGATAAATCCCATTATCAAAATAAATTTCGAAAACAAAACACAAAGACAGTGAAATACAGAGCAATTCTTAAATAATTCACTCAGGGCATGTGATGCAACCGGGATTGACCACATCTACACGCAGAGCTGGTTGAGACATAAGGCTGGACACTTCAGGCTGATAGCATTGGTGAGTTTCGGTGAGCAAATGCAGACCCTTTGAAATCATACTGCATGGTACCCATTCCATGGGTCCCAACTCTCCAGGTTCAAGGGATTCTTCCTCCAGATAAAACATGCATGGGAAACCCAGAGTATCTTCCACCGTGTGATTGGGAAACGATTTAAAATGCATCTCAGTTTTCGTATCCTGGTCCTCGGGTTCACCATTCCAGATGCTTTACTAACACTCTCTACGCTTGGAGAGTCAGTGCCTTTAACCTCCTCTTTGGCACAGCTTGGAATTTCTGTGCAAGATGAACAGGAATAGGGAGAACCAATGAGAGACTAGCGGTAGGTGTCTGCACGGGCAAATGTAATGCTCATTGCCTACCAGGAAGAGGAATTAAACCAAGGCTCAGTGTGCCCTGCTGGAAACAGATTAGGGCCTGAAGCAATCCTGCAGTTTTGTGCCCAGCTCACAAGAAAGCGAGTTGAAGAAAGGAGCTCAGGGGCACTGTAATTCACAAACCTGCAGAGTTATAAATGACAGCTATCTTCCAAAAGTATATTGAAGTAAGCCTGCGTAGGGGACTTGAAAACCGGGCAGAATTTCAGGAAAACGATTGCCGGTGGTAGACTGGAATTGCCCTGAAAGCATAGGAAAAGAGCCACAACGTCGACAATGATGCACTTGGCCAAAAAGTGCGTATGCGTTTTTTCCTGAATATATTCAGGAAAAAACGCATACGCCATTTTTGGCCAACCAAGCAAGCCTGTAAAGGAAATCTGCACTACAATGAAGTCTCACTGCCCCCCGGGCAAGAGGGCCATCTTAAAAAAGTGTAAAATCCAGAAAGGTAGGACAGGATATGGAGAACAGGGAGCCTTGTTATGCTGATTGGCAGGATGTAATTTTCCAACAGCCACCCTGGAGAAGTGTATGGTGTTTCCTGAAACACGTAAGAAACAAAGCAACACAGCCTATGGCACTTCCACTTATGGTCCTATAGCTTATGGAAATTAAAATCAAAAACAGACAGCCACCCAAATATTTGGGATGGCTGTGTTCACAAGAAGCTCGTCTACAGTACCAGGTAAATATCCCAGAAAGCAAAAAATGGATAAAGAAGTTGTGGCACGTACGTGCAATGCAATATCACTCAGCAATGAAATCTGTGTCATCAGGCCCGTAGCGGCATAGTGAGTGGATGCAGGTACGGTGATTCTACGTGAACTAGGTCACACAAAAAAGAAACATCATAAGATATCACTAATACACGGAATGTAAACTTGACTACACATGAACTGAATTACAAAACAGAACAGGGTCTCAAATTTAGAAAACCACCTAGTGCTTGCTTATGGGGAAAGGTGCCTTGGGGTGCTGCATAAAATCAGAGACTGAAATTAGCACAGATAACATTCCATAAGCCAAATATGTAATAGACAAGACCTACTCCTTGCTCAACGAAATGGACCCAACACCACATATTCAACGCCTAGGAATATACCTGACTAGGAAGAATCTTAAAACCCATGGATATATATGTCTCCATAAGAGAATCAAGCGTGTGTACAGCGGCCGAAACGCAGCAGTGAAAATCCGATAAATCCCATTATCAAAATAAATTTCGAAAACAAAACACAAAGACAGTGAAATACAGAGCAATTCTTAAATAATTCACTCAGGGCATGTGATGCAACCGGGATTGACCACATCTACACCCAGAGCTGGTTGAGACATAAGGCTGGACACTTCAGGCTGATAGCATTGGTGAGTTTCGGTGAGCAAATGCAGACCCTTTGAAATCATACTGCATGGTACCCATTCCATGGGTCCCAACTCTCCAGGATCAAGGGATTCTTCCTCCAGATAAAACATGCATGGGAAACCCAGAGTATCTTCCACCGTGTGATTGGGAAACGATTTAAAATGCATCTCAGTTTTCGTATCCTGGTCCTCGGGTTCACCATTCCAGATGCTTTACTAACACTCTCTCCGCTTGGAGAGTCAGTGCCTTTAACCTCCTCTTTGGCACAGCTTGGAATTTCTGTGCAAGATGAACAGGAATAGGGAGAACCAATGAGAGACTAGCGGTAGGTGTCTGCACGGGCAAATGTAATGCTCATTGCCTACCAGGAAGAGGAATTAAACCAAGGCTCAGTGTGCCCTGCTGGAAACAGATTAGGGCCTGAAGCAATCCTGCAGTTTTGTGCCCAGCTCACAAGAAAGCGAGTTGAAGAAAGGAGCTCAGGGGCACTGTAATTCACAAACCTGCAGAGTTATAAATGACAGCTATCTTCCAAAAGTATATTGAAGTAAGCCTGCGTAGGGGACTTGAAAACCGGGCAGAATTTCAGGAAAACGATTGCCGGTGGTAGACTGGAATTGCCCTGAAAGCATAGGAAAAGAGCCACAACGTCGACAATGATGCACTTGGCCAAAAAGTGCGTATGCGTTTTTTCCTGAATATATTCAGGAAAAAACGCATACGCCATTTTTGGCCAACCAAGCAAGCCTGTAAAGGAAATCTGCACTACAATGAAGTCTCACTGCCCCCCGGGCAAGAGGGCCATCTTAAAAAAGTGTAAAATCCAGAAAGGTAGGACAGGATATGGAGAACAGGGAGCCTTGTTATGCTGATTGGCAGGATGTAATTTTCCAACAGCCACCCTGGAGAAGTGTATGGTGTTTCCTGAAACACGTAAGAAACAAAGCAACACAGCCTATGGCACTTCCACTTATGGTCCTATAGCTTATGGAAATTAAAATCAAAAACAGACAGCCACCCCAATATTTGGGATGGCTGTGTTCACAAGAAGCTCGTCTACAGTACCAGGTAAATATCCCAGAAAGCAAAAAATGGATAAAGAAGTTGTGGCACGTACGTGCAATGCAATATCACTCAGCAATGAAATCTGTGTCATCAGGCCCGTAGCGGCATAGTGAGTGGATGCAGGTACGGTGATTCTACGTGAACTAGGTCACACAAAAAAGAAACATCATAAGATATCACTAATACACGGAATGTAAACTTGACTACACATGAACTGAATTACAAAACAGAACAGGGTCTCAAATTTAGAAAACCAACTAGTGCTTGCTTATGGGGAAAGGTGCCTTGGGCTGCTGCATAAAATCATAGACTGAAATTAGCACAGATAACATTCCATAAGCCAAATATGTAATAGACAAGACCTACTCCTTGCTCAACGAAATGGACCCAACACCACATATTCAACGCCTAGGAATATACCTGACTAGGAAGAATCTTAAAACCCATGGATATATATGTCTCCATAAGAGAATAAAGCGTGTGTACAGCGGCCGATACGCAGCAGTGAAAATCCGATAAATCCCATTATCAAAATAAATTTCGAAAACAAAACACAAAGACAGTGAAATAGAGAGCAATTCTTAAATAATTCACTCAGGGCATGTGATGCAACCGGGATTTACCACATCTATACCCAGAGCTGATTGAGACATAAGGCTGGACACTTCAGGCTGATAGCATTGGTGAGTTTCGGTGAGCAAATGCAGACCCTTTGAAGTCATACTGCATGGTACCCATTCCATGGGTCCCAATTCTCCAGGTTCAAGGGATTCTTCCTCCAACTAAAACATGCATGGGAAACCCAGAGTATCGTCCACCGTGTGATTGGGAAACGATTTAAAATGCATCTCAGTTTTCGTATCCTGGTCCTCGGGTTCACCATTCCAGATGCTTTACTAACACTCTCCCCGCTTGGAGAGTCAGTGCCGTTAACCTCCTGTTTGGCACAGCTTGCAATTTCTGTGCAAGATGAACAGGAATAGGGAGAACCAATGAGAGACTAGCTGTAGGTGTCTGCATGGGCAAATGTAACGCTCATTGCCCACCAGGAAGAGGAATTAGACAAAGGCTCAGTGTGCCCTGCTGGAAAGAGATTAGGACCTGAAGCAATCCTGCGGTTTTGTGCCCAGCTCACAAGAAAGCAAGTTGAAGAAAGGAGCTCAGGGGCACTGTAATTCACAAACCTGCAGAGTTATAAATGACAGCTATCTTCCAAAAGTATATTGAAGTAAGCCTGCGAAGGGGACTTGAATGCGGGGCAGAATTTCAGGAAAACGATTGCAGGGTGTAGACTGGAATTGCCCTGAAAGCATAGGAAAAGAGGCAGAACGTCGACAATGATGCACTTGGCCAAAAAGGGCGTATGCATTTTCTCCTGAATATATTCAGGAAAAAACGCATACGCCCTTTTTGGCCAACCAAGCAAGCCTGTAAAGGAAATCTGCACTACAATGAAGTCTCACTGCCCCCCGGGCAAGAGGGCCATCTGAAAAAAGTGTAAAATCCAGAAAGGTAGGACAGGATATGGAGAAGAGGGAGCCTTGTTATGCTGATTGGCAGCATGTAAATTGCCAACAGCCACCCTGGAGAAGTGTATGGTGTTTCCTGAAACACATAAGAAATAAAGCAACACAGCCTATGGCAATTGCACTTATGGTCCTATTCCTTAGGGAAATTAAAATCAAATACAGACAGCCACCCCAAAGTTTGGGACGGCTGTGTTCCCAAGAAGCTCGTCTACAGTACCAGGTAAATATCCCAGAAAGCAAAAAATGGATAAAGAATTTGTGGCACGTACGTACAATGCAATATCACTCAGCAATGAAATCTGTGTCATCAGGCCTGTAGCGGCATAGTGAGTGGATGCAGGTACGGTGATTCTACGTGAACTACGTCACACAGAAAAAGAAACATCATAAGATATCACTAATACACGGAATGTGAACTTGACTACACATGAACTGAATTACAAAACAGAACAGGGTCTCAAATTTAGAAAACCAACTAGTGCTTGCTTATGGGGAAAGGTGCCTTGGGGTGCTGCATAAAACCAGAGACTGAAATTAGCACAGATAACTTTCCATAAGGCAAATATGTAATAGACAAGACCTACTCCTTGCTCAACGAAATGGACCCAATACCACATATTCAACGCCTAGGAATATACCTGACTAGGAAGAACCTTAAAACCCATGGATATATATGTCTCCGTAAGAGAATCAAGCGTGTGTACAGCGGTCGAAACGCAGCAGTGAAAATCCGATAAATCCCATTATCAAAATAAATTTCGAAAACAAAACACAAAGACAGTGAAATAGAGAGCAATTCTTAAATAATTCACTCAGGGCATGTGATGCAACCGGGGTTGACCACATCTACACCCAGAGCTGGTTGAGACATAAGGCTGGACACTTCAGCCTGATAGCATTGGTGAGTTTCGGTGAGCAAATGCAGACCCTTTGAAGTCATACTGCATGGTACCCATTCCATGGGTCCCAACTCTCCAGGTTCAAGGGATTCTTCCTCCAGCTAAAACATGCATGGGAAACCCAGAGTATCGTCCACCGTGTGATTGGGAAACGATTTAAAATGCATCTCAGTTTTCGTATCCTGGTCCTCGGGTTCACCATTCCAGATGCTTTACTAACACTCTCCCTGCTTGGAGAGTCAGTGCCTTTAACCTCCTGTTTGGCACAGCTTGCAATTTCTGTGCAAGATGAACAGGAATAGGGAGAACCAATGAGAGACTAGCTGTAGGTGTCTGCACGGGCAAATGTAACGCTCATTTCCCACCAGGAAGAGGAATTAACCAAAGGCTCAGCATGCCCTGCCGGAAACAGATTAGGGCCGGAAGCAATCCTGCGGTTTTGTGCCCAGCTCACAAGAAAGCGAGTTGAAGAAAGGAGCTCAGGGGCACTGTAATTCACAAACCTGCAGAGTTATAAATGACAGCTATCCTCCAAAAATATATTGAAGTAAGCCTGCGAAGGGGACTTGAAAGCGGGGCAGAGTTTCAGGAAAACCATTGCAGGGGATAGACTGGAATTGCCCTGAAAGCATAGGAAAAGAGGCAGAACGTCGACAATGATGCACTTGGCCAAAAAGGGCGCATGCGTTTTTTCCTGAATATATTCAGGAAAAAACGCATACGCACTTTTTGGCCAACCAAGCAAGCCTGTAAAGGAAATCTGCACTACAATGAAATCTCACTGCCCCCCCGGGCAAAAGGGCGATCTGAAAACAGTGTAAAATCCAGAAAGGTAGGACAGGATATGGAGAACAGGGAGCCTTGTTATGCTGATTGGCAGGATGTAAATTGTGAACAGCCACCCTGGAGAAGTGTGTGGTGTTTCCTGAAACACGTAAGACATAAAGCAACACAGCCTATGGCAATTGCACTTATGGTTCTATTGCTTATGGAAACTAAAATCAAAAACAGAGAGCCACCCCAAAGTTTGTGACGGCTGTGTTCCCAGAAGCTCGTCTACAATACCAGGTAAATATCCCAAAAAGCAAAAAATGGATAAAGAAGTTGTGGCACGTACGTGCAATGCAATATCACTCAGCAATGAAATCTGTGTCATCAGGCCCGTAGCGGCATAGTGAGTGGATGCAGGTACGGTGATTCTACGTGAACTACGTCACACAGAAAAAGAAACATCATAAGATATCACTAATACACGGAATGTAAACTTGACTACACATGAACTGAATTACAAAACAGAACAGGGTCTCAAATTTAGAACACCAACTAGTGCTTGCTTATGGGGAAAGGTGCCTTGGGGTGCTGCATAAATCCAGAGACTGAAATTAGCACAGATAACTTTCCATAAGCCAAATATGTAATAGACAAGACCTACTCCTTGCTCAACGAAATGGACTCAACACCACATATTCAATGCCTAGGAATATACGTGACTAGGAAGAGTCTTAAAACCCATGGATATATATGTCTCCGTAAGAGAATCAAGCGTGTGTACAGCGGCCGAAACGCAGCAGTGAAAATCCGATAAATCCCATTATCAAAATAAATTTCGAAAACAAAACACAAAGACAGTGAAATAGAGAGCTATTCTTAAATAATTCACTCAGGGCATGTGATGCAACCGGGATTTAACACATCTACACCCAGAGCTGGTTGAGACATAAGGCTGGACACTTCAGGCTGATAGCATTGGTGAGTTTCGGTGAGCAAATGCAGACCCTTTGAAGTCATACTGCATGGTACCCATTTCATGGGTCCCAACTCGCCAGGTTTAAGGGATTCTTCCTCCAGCTAAAACATGCATGGGAAACGCAGAGTATCGTCCACCGTGTGATTGGGAAATGATTTAAAATGCATCTCAGTTTTCGTATCCTGGTCCTCGGGTTCACCATTCCAGATGCTTTACTAACACTCTCCCCGCTTGGAGAGTCAGTGCCTTTAACCTCCTCTTTGGCACAGCTTGCAGTTTCTGTGCAAGATGAACAGTAATAGGGAGAACCAATGAGAGACTAGCTGTAGGTGTCTGCACGGGCAAATGTAACACTCATTGCCCACCAGGAAGAGGAATTAAACAAAGGCTCAGTGTGCCCTGCTGGAAACAGATTAGGGCCTGAAGCAATCCTGCGGTTTTGTGCCCAGCTCACAAGAAAGCGAGTTGAAGAAAGGAGCTCAGGGGCACTGTAATTCACAAACCTGCAGAGTTATAAATGACAGCTATCTTCCAAAAGTATATTGAAGTAAGCCTGCGAAGGGGACTTGAAAGCGGGGCAGAATTTCAGGAAAACGATTGCAGGGGGTAGACTGGAGTTGCTCTAAAAGCATAGGAAAAGAGGCACAACGTCGACAATGATGCACTTGGCCAAAAAGTGCGTATGCGTTTTTTCCTGAATATATTCAGGAAAAAACGCATACGCCGTTTTTGGCCAACCAAGCAAGCCTGTAAAGGAAATCTGCACTACAATAAAGTCTCACTGCCCCCAGGGCAAAAGGGCCATCTGAAAAAAGTGTAAAATCCAGAAAGGTAGGACAGGATATGGAGAACAGGGAGCCTTGTTATGCTGATTGGCAGGATGTAAATTGCCAGCAGCCACCCTGGAGAAGTGTATGGTGTTTCCTGAAACACGTAAGAAACAAAGCAACACAGCCTATGGCACTTCCACTTATGGTCCTATAGCTTACGGAAATTAAAATCAAAAACAGACAGCCACCCCAATATTTGGGATGGCTGTGTTCACAAGAAGCTCGTCTAGAGTATCAGGTAAATATCCCAGAAAGCAAAAAATGGATAAAGAAGTTGTGGCACGTACGTGCAATGCAATATCACTCAGCAATGAAATCTGTGTCATCAGGCCCATAGCAGCATAGTGAGTGGATGCAGGTACGGTGATTTTACGTGAACTACGTCACACAGAAAAAGAAACATCATAAGATATCACTAATACACGGAATGTAAACTTGACTACACATGAACTGAATTACAAAACAGAACAGGGTCTCAAATTTAGAAAACCAACTAGTGCTTGCTTATGGGGAAAGGTGCCTTGGGGTGCTGCATAAAACCAGAGACTGAAATTAGCACAGATAACTTTCCATAAGCCAAATATGTAATAGACAAGACCTACTCCTTGCTCAACGAAATGGACCCAACACCACATATTCAACGCCTAGGAATATACCTGACTAGGAAGAAGCTTAAAACCCATGGATATATATGTCTCCGTAAGAGAATCAAGCGTGTGTACTGCGGCCGAAATGCAGCAGTGAAAATCCGATAAATCCCATTATCAAAATAAATTTCGAAACCAAAACACAAAGACAGTGAAATAGAGAGCAATTCTTAAATAATTCACTCAGGGCATGTGATGCAACTGGGATTGACCACATCTACACCCAGAGCTGGTTGAGACATAAGGCTGGACACTTCAGGCTGATAGCATTGGTGAGTTTCGGTGAGCAAATGCAGACCCTTTGAAGTCATACTGCATGGTACCCATTCCATGGGTCCCAACTCTCCAGGTTCAAGGGATTCTTCCTCCAGCTAAAACATGCATAGGAAACCCCGAATATTGTCCACCGTGTGATTGGGAAACGATTTAAAATGCATCTCAGTTTTCCTATCCTGGTCCTCGGGTTCACCATTCCAGATGCTTTACTAACACTCTCCCCGCTTGGAGAGTCAGTGCCTTTAACCTCCTCTTTAGCACAGCTTGCAATTTCTGTGCAAGATGAAAAGGAATAGGGATAACCAATGAGAGACTAGCTGTAGGTGTCTGCACGGGCAAATGTAACGCTCATTTCCCACCAGGAAGAGGAATTAACCAAAAGCTCAGCGTGCCCTGCCGGAAACAGATTAGGGCCTGAAGCAATCCTGCGGTTTTGTGCCCAGCTCACAAGAAAGCGAGTTGAAGAAAGGAGCTCAGGGGCACTGTAATTCACAAACCTGCAGAGTTATAAATGACAGCTATCCTCCAAAAATATATTGAAGTAAGCCTGCGAAGGGGACTTGAAAGCGGGGCAGAGTTTCAGGAAAACCATTGCAGGGGATAGACTGGAATTGCCCTGAAAGCATAGGAAAAGAGGCACAACGTCGACAATGATGCACTTGACCAAAAAGGGCGCATGCGTTTTTTCCTGAATATATTCAGGAAAAAACGCATACGCACTTTTTGGCCAACCAAGCAGTCCTGTAAAGGAAATCTGCACTACAATGAAATCTCACTGCCCCCACGGGCAAAAGGGCCATCTGAAAACAATGTAAAATCCAGAAAAGTAGGACAGGATATGGAGAACAGGGAGCCTTGTTATGCTGATTGGCAGGATGTAATTGTTAACAGCCACCCTGGAGAAGTGTGTGGTGTTTCCTGAAACACGTAAGACATAAAGCAACACAGCCTATGGCAATTGCACTTATGGTCCTATTGCTTATGGAAACTAAAATCAAAAACAGAGAGCCACCCCAAAGTTTGTGACGGCTGTGTTCCCAGGAGCTCGTCTAGAGTACCAGGTAAATATCCCAAAAAGCAAAAAATGGATAAAGAAGTTGTGGCACGTACGTGCAATGCAATATCACTCAGCAATGAAATCTGTGTCATCAGGCCCGTAGCGGCATAGTGAGTGGATGCAGGTACGGTGATTCTACGTGAATTACGTCACACAGAAAAAGAAACATCATAAGATATCACTAATACACGGAATGTAAACTTGACTACACATGAACTGAATTACAAAACAGAACAGGGTCTCAAATTTAGAACACCAACTAGTGCTTGCTTATGGGGAAAGGTGCCTTGGGGTGCTGCATAAAACCAGAGACTGAAATTAGCACAGATAACTTTCCATAAGCCAAATATGTAATAGACAAGACCTACTCCTTGCTCAACGAAATGGACCCAACACCACATATTCAATGCCTAGGAATATACGTGACTAGGAAGAGTCTTAAAACCCATGGATATATATGTCTCCGTAAGAGAATCAAGCGTGTGTACAGCGGCCGAAACGCAGCAGTGAAAATCCGATAAATCCTATTATCAAAATAAATTTCGAAAACAAAACACAAAGACAGTGAAATAGAGAGCTATTCTTAAATAATTCACTCAGGGCATGTGATGCAACCGGGATTTAACACATCTACACCCAGAGCTGGTTGAGACATAAGGCTGGACACTTCAGGCTGATAGCATTGGTGAGTTTCGGTGAGCAAATGCAGACCCTTTGAAGTCATACTGCATGGTACCCATTTCATGGGTCCCAACTCTCCAGGTTTAAGGGATTCTTCCTCCAGGTAAAACATGCATGGGAAACGCAGAGTATCGTCCACCGTGTGATTGGGAAATGATTTAAAATGCATCTCAGTTTTCGTATCCTGGTCCTCGGGTTCACCATTCCAGATGCTTTACTAACACTCTCCCCGCTTGGAGAGTCAGTGCCTTTAACCTCCTCTTTGGCACAGCTTGCAATTTCTGTGCAAGATGAACAGTAATAGGGAGAACCAATGAGAGACTAGCTGTAGGTGTCTGCACGGGCAAATGTAACACTCATTGCCCACCAGGAAGAGGAATTAAACAAAGGCTCAGTGTGCCCTGCTGGAAACAGATTAGGGCCTGAAGCAATCCTGCGGTTTTGTGCCCAGCTCACAAGAAAGCGAGTTGAAGAAAGGAGCTCAGGGGCACTGTAATTCACAAACCTGCAGAGTTATAAATGACAGCTATCTTCCAAAAGTATATTGAAGTAAGCCTGCGAAGGGGAATTGAAAGCGGGGCAGAATTTCAGGAAAACGATTGCAGGAGGTAGACTGGAGTTGCTCTAAAAGCATAGGAAAAGAGGCACAACGTCGACAATGATGCACTTGGCCAAAAAGTGCGTATGCGTTTTTTCCTGAATATATTCAGGAAAAAACGCATACGCCCTTTTTGGCCAACCAAGCAAGCCTGTAAAGGAAATCTGCACTACAATGAAGTCTCACTGCCCCCAGGGCAAAAGGGCCATCTGAAAAAAGTGTAAAATCCAGAAAGGTAGGACAGGATATGGAGAACAGGGAGCCTTGTTATGCTGATTGGCAGGATGTAAATTGCCAGCAGCCACCCTGGAGAAGTGTATGGTGTTTCCTGAAACACGTAAGAAACAAAGCAACACAGCCTATGGCACTTCCACTTATGGTCCTATAGCTTACGGAAATTAAAATCAAAAACAGACAGCCACCCCAATATTTGGGATGGCTGTGTTCACAAGAAGCTCGTCTAGAGTATCAGGTAAATATCCCAGAAAGCAAAAAATGGATAAAGAAGTTGTGGCACGTACGTGCAATGCAATATCACTCAGCAATGAAATCTGTGTCATCAGGCCCATAGCAGCATAGTGAGTGGATGCAGGTACGGTGATTTTACGTGAACTACGTCACACAGAAAAAGAAACATCATAAGATATCACTAATACACGGAATGTAAACTTGACTACACATGAACTGAATTACAAAACAGAACAGGGTCTCAAATTTAGAAAACCAACTAGTGCTTGCTTATGGGGAAAGGTGCCTTGGGGTGCTGCATAAAACCAGAGACTGAAATTAGCACAGATAACTTTCCATAAGCCAAATATGTAATAGACAAGACCTACTCCTTGCTCAACGAAATGGACCCAACACCACATATTCAACGCCTAGGAATATACCTGACTAGGAAGAAGCTTAAAACCCATGGATATATATGTCTCCGTAAGAGAATCAAGCGTGTGTACTGCGGCCGAAATGCAGCAGTGAAAATCCGATAAATCCCATTATCAAAATAAATTTCGAAACCAAAACACAAAGACAGTGAAATAGAGAGCAATTCTTAAATAATTCACTCAGGGCATGTGATGCAACTGGGATTGACCACATCTACACCCAGAGCTGGTTGAGACATAAGGCTGGACACTTCAGGCTGATAGCATTGGTGAGTTTCGGTGAGCAAATGCAGACCCTTTGAAGTCATACTGCATGGTACCCATTCCATGGGTCCCAACTCTCCAGGTTCAAGGGATTCTTCCTCCAGCTAAAACATGCATAGGAAACCCCGAATATTGTCCACCGTGTGATTGGGAAACGATTTAAAATGCATCTCAGTTTTCCTATCCTGGTCCTCGGGTTCACCATTCCAGATGCTTTACTAACACTCTCCCCGCTTGGAGAGTCAGTGCCTTTAACCTCCTCTTTAGCACAGCTTGCAATTTCTGTGCAAGATGAAAAGGAATAGGGATAACCAATGAGAGACTAGCTGTAGGTGTCTGCACGGGCAAATGTAACGCTCATTTCCCACCAGGAAGAGGAATTAACCAAAAGCTCAGCGTGCCCTGCCGGAAACAGATTAGGGCCTGAAGCAATCCTGCGGTTTTGTGCCCAGCTCACAAGAAAGTGCGTTGAAGAAAGGAGCTCAGGGGCACTGTAATTCACAAACCTGCAGAGTTATAAATGACAGCTATCCTCCAAAAATATATTGAAGTAAGCCTGCGAAGGGGACTTGAAAGCGGGGCAGAGTTTCAGGAAAACCATTGCAGGGGATAGACTGGAATTGCCCTGAAAGCATAGGAAAAGAGGCACAACGTCGACAATGATGCACTTGACCAAAAAGGGCGCATGCGTTTTTTCCTGAATATATTCAGGAAAAAACGCATACGCACTTTTTGGCCAACCAAGCAGGCCTGTAAAGGAAATCTGCACTACAATGAAATCTCACTGCCCCCCCGGGCAAAAGGGCCATCTGAAAACAATGTAAAATCCAGAAAAGTAGGACAGGATATGGAGAACAGGGAGCCTTGTTATGCTGATTGGCAGGATGTAATTGTGAACAGCCACCCTGGAGAAGTGTGTGGTGTTTCCTGAAACACGTAAGACATAAAGCAACACAGCCTATGGCAATTGCACTTATGGTCCTATTGCTTATGGAAACTAAAATCAAAAACAGAGAGCCACCCCAAAGTTTGTGACGGCTGTGTTCCCAGGAGCTCGTCTACAGTACCAGGTAAATATCCCAAAAAGCAAAAAATGGATAAAGAAGTTGTGGCACGTACGTGCAATGCAATATCACTCAGCAATGAAATCTGTGTCATCAGGCCCGTAGCGGCATAGTGAGTGGATGCAGGTACGGTGATTCTACGTGAACTACGTCACACAGAAAAAGAAACATCATAAGATATCACTAATACACGGAATGTAAACTTGACTACACATGAACTGAATTACAAAACAGAACAGGGTCTCAAATTTAGAACACCAACTAGTGCTTGCTTATGGGGAAAGGTGCCTTGGGGTGCTGCATAAAACCAGAGACTGAAATTAGCACAGATAACTTTCCATAAGCCAAATATGTAATAGACAAGACCTACTCCTTGCTCAACGAAATGGACCCAACACCACATATTCAATGCCTAGGAATATACGTGACTAGGAAGAGTCTTAAAACCCATGGACATATATGTCTCCGTAAGAGAATCAAGCGTGTGTACAGCGGCCGAAACGCAGCAGTGAAAATCCGATAAATCCCATTATCAAAATAAATTTCGAAAACAAAACACAAAGACAGTGAAATAGAGAGCTATTCTTAAATAATTCACTCAGGGCATGTGATGCAACCGGGATTTAACACATCTACACCCAGAGCTGGTTGAGACATAAGGCTGGACACTTCAGGCTGATAGCATTGGTGAGTTTCGGTGAGCAAATGCAGACCCTTTGAAGTCATACTGCATGGTACCCATTTCATGGGTCCCAACTCTCCAGGTTTAAGGGATTCTTACTCCAGGTAAAACATGCATGGGAAACGCAGAGTATCGTCCACCGTGTGATTGGGAAATGATTTAAAATGCATCTCAGTTTTCGTATCCTGGTCCTCGGGTTCACCATTCCAGATGCTTTACTAACACTCTCCCTGCTTGGAGAGTCAGTGCCTTTAACCTCCTCTTTGGCACAGCTTGCAATTTCTGTGCAAGATGAACAGTAATAGGGAGAACCAATGAGAGACTAGCTGTAGGTGTCTGCACGGGCAAATGTAACACTCATTGCCCACCAGGAAGAGGAATTAAACAAAGGCTCAGTGTGCCCTGCTGGAAACAGATTAGGGCCTGAAGCAATCCTGCGGTTTTGTGCCCAGCTCACAAGAAAGCGAGTTGAAGAAAGGAGCTCAGGGGCACTGTAATTCACAAACCTGCAGAGTTATAAATGACAGCTATCTTCCAAAAGTATATTGAAGTAAGCCTGCGAAGGGGAATTGAAAGCGGGGCAGAATTTCAGGAAAACGATTGCAGGAGGTAGACTGGAGTTGCTCTAAAAGCATAGGAAAAGAGGCACAACGTCGACAATGATGCACTTGGCCAAAAAGTTCGTATGCGTTTTTTCCTGAATATATTCAGGAAAAAACGCATACGCCCTTTTTGGCCAACCAAGCAAGCCTGTAACGGAAATGTGCACTACAATGAAATCTCACTGCCCCCCCCCCCTTGGCAAAAGGGCCATCTGAAAAAAGTGTAAAATCCAGAAAGTTAGGACAGGATATGGAGAACAGGGAGCCTTGTTATGCTGATTGGCAGGGTGTAAATTGCCAGCAGCCACCCTGGAGAAGTGTATGGTGTTTCCTGAAACACGTAAGAAACAAAGCAACACAGCCTATGGCACTTCCACTTATGGTCCTATAGCGTACGGAAATTAGAATCAAAAACAGACAGCCACCCCAATATTTGGGACGGCTGTGTTCCCAAGAAGCTCGTCTACAGTATCAGGTAAATATCCCAGAAAGCAAAAAATGGATAAAGAAGTTGTGGCACGTACGTGCAATGCAATATCACTCAGCAATGAAATCTGTGTCATCAGGCCCGTAGCGGCATAGTGAGTGGATGCAGGTACGGTGATTCTACGTGAACTAAGTCACACAGAAAAAGAAACATCATAAGATATCACTAATACACGGAATGTAAACTTGACTACACATGAACTGAATTACAAAACAGAACAGGGTCTCAAATTTAGAAAACCAACTAGTGCTTGCTTATGGGGAAAGGTGCCTTGGGGTGTTGCATAAAACCAGAGACTGAAATTAGCACAGATAGCTTTCCATAAGTCAAATATGTAATAGACAAGACCTACTCCTTGCTCAACGAAATGGACCCAACACCACATATTCAACGCCTAGGAATATACCTTACTAGGAAGAATCTTAAAACCCATGGATATATATGTCTCCTTAAGAGAATCAGGCGTGTGTACAGCGGCCGAAATGCAGCAGTGAAAATCCAATAAATCCCATTATCAAAATAAATTTCGAAAACAAAACACAAAGACAGTGAAATAGAGAGCAATTCTTAAATAATTCACTCAGGGCATGTGATGCAACCGTGATTGACCACATCTACACCCAGAGCTGGTTGAGACATAAGGCTGGACACTTCAGGCTGATAGCATTGGTGAGTTTCGGTGAGCAAATGCAGACCCTTTGAAGTCATACTGCATGGTACCCATTCCATGGGTCCCAACTCTCCAGGTTCAAGGGATTCTTCCTCCAGCTATAACATGCATGGGAAACCCAGAGTATCGTCCACCGTGTGATTGGGAAACGATTTAAAATGCATCTCAGTTTTCGTATCCTGGTCCTCGGGTTCACCATTCCAGATGCTTTACTAACACTCTCCCCGCTTGGAGAGTCAGTGCCTTTAACCTCCTCTTTGGCACAGCTTGCAATTTCTATGCAAGTTGAACAGGAATAGGGAGAACCAATGAGAGACTAGCTATAGGTGTCTGCACGGGCAAATGTAATGCTCATTTCTCACCAGGAAGAGGAATTAACCAGAGGCTCAGCGTGCCCTGCCAGAAACAGATTAGGGCCTGAAGCAATCCTGCGGTTTTGTGCCCAGCTCACAAGAAAGCGAGTTGAAGAAAGGAGCTCAGGGGCACTGTAATTCACAAACCTGCAGAGTTATAAATGACAGCTATCCTCCAAAAATATATTGAAGTAAGCCTGCGAAGGGGACTTGAAAGCGGGGCAGAGTTTCAGGAAAACCATTGCAGGGGGTAGACTGGAATTGCCCTGAAAGCATAGGAAAAGAGGCACAACGTCGACAATGATGCACTTGGCCAAAAAGGGCGTATGCGTTTTTTCCTGAATATATTCAGGAAAAAACGCATACGCCCTTTTTGGCCAACCAAGCAAGCCTGTAAAGGAAATCTGCACTACAATGAAGTCTCACTGACCCCCGGGCAAAAGGGCCATCTGAAAAAAGTGTAAAATCCAGAAAGGTAGGACAGGATATGGAGAACAGGGAGCCTTGTTATGCTGATTGGCAGGATGTAAATTGTGAACTGCCACCCAGGAGAAGTGTATGGTGTTTCCTGAAACACGTAAGAAATAAAGCAACACAGCCTATGGCAATTGCACTTATGGTCCTATTGCTTAGGGAAATTAAAATCAAAAACAGAGAGCCACCCCAAAGTTGGGGACGGCTATGTTCCCAAGAAGCTCGTCTACAGTACCAGGTAAATATCCCAGAAAGCAAAAAATGGATAAAGAAGTTGTGGCACGTACGTTCAATGCAATATCACTCAGCAATGAAATCTGTGTCATCAGGCCCGGAGCGGCATAGTGAGTTGATGCAGCTACGGTGATTCTACGTGAACTACGTCACACAGAAAAAGAAACATCATAAGATATCACTAATACACGGAATGTAAACTTGACTACACATGAACTGAATTACAAAACAGAACAGGGTCTCAAATTTAGAAAACCAACTAGCACTTGCTTATGGGGAAAGGTGCCTTGGGGTGCTGCATAAAACCAGAGACTGAAATTAGCACAGATAACTTTCCATAAGCCAAATATGTAATAGACAAGACCTACTCCTTGCTCAACGAAATGGACCCAACACCACATATTCAACGCCTAGGAATATACCTGACTAGGAAGAATCTTAAAACCCATGGATATATATGTCTCCATAAGAGAATCAAGCGTGTGTACAGCGGCCGAAACGCAGCAGTGAAAATCCGATAAATCCCAGTATCAAAATAAATTTCGAAAACAAAACACAAAGACAGTGAAATAGAGAGCAATTCTTAAATAATTCACTCAGGGCATGTGATGCAACCGGGATTTACCACATCTACACCCAGAGCTGGTTGAGACATAAGGCTGGACACTTCAGGCTGATAGCATTGGTGAGTTTCGGTGAGCAAATGCAGACCCTTTGAAGTCATACTGCATGGTACCCATTCCATGGGTCCCAACTCTCCAGGTTCAAGGCATTCTTCCTCCAGCTAAAACATGCATGGGAAACCCAGAGTATCGTCCACCGTGTGATTGGGAAACGATTTAAAATGCATCTCAGTTTTCGTATCCTGGTCCTTGGGTTCACCATTCCAGATGCTTTACTAACACTCTCCCCGCTTGGAGAGTCAGTGCCTTTAACCTCCTGTTTGGCACAGCTTGCAATTTCTGTGCAAGATGAACAGGAATAGGGAGAACCAATGAGAGACTAGCTGTAGGTGTTTGCACGGGCAAATGTAACGCTCATGCCGACCAGGAAGAGGAATTAAGCAAAGTCTCAGCGTGCCCTGCTGAAAACAGATGAGGGCCTGAAGCAATCCTGCGGTTTTGTGCCCAGCTCACAAGAAAGCGAGGTGAAGAAAGGAGCTCAGGGGCACTGTAATTCACAAACCTGCAGAGTTATAAATGACAGCTATCCTCTAAAAATATAATGAAGTAAGCCTGCGAAGGGGACTTGAAAGCGGGGCAGAATTTCAGGAAAACGATTGCAGGGGGTAGACTGGAATTGCCCTGAAAGCATAGGAAAAGAGGCACAACGTCGACAATGATGCACTTGGCCTAAAAGGGCGTATGCGTTTTTTCTTGAATATATTCAGGAAAAAACGCATACGCCCTTTTTGGCCAACCAAGCAAGCCTGTAAAGGAAATCTGCACTACAATGAAATCTCACTGCCCCCCCCCCCCCCCCCCCCGAGCAAAAGGGCCATCTGAAAAAAGTGTAAAATCCAGAAAGGTAGGACAGGATATGGAGAACAGGGAGCATTGTTATGCTGATTGGCAGGATGTAAATTGCCAACAGCCACCCTGGAGAAGTGTATGGTGTTTCCTGAAACACATAAGAAATAAAGCAGCACAGCCTATGGCAATTGCACTTATGGTCCTATTGCTTAGGGAAATTAAAATCAAAAACAGAGAGCCACCCCAAAGTTTGGGACGGCTGTGTTTCCAAGAAGCTCGTCTACAGTACCAGGTAAATATCCCAGAAAGCAAAAAATGGATAAAGAAGTTGTGGCACGTACGTGCAATGCAATATCACTCAGCAATGAAATCTGTGTCATCAGGCCCATAGCGGCATAGTGAGTGGATGCAGGTACGGTGATTCTACGTGAACTACGTCACACAGAAAAAGAAACATCATAAGATATCACTAATACACGGAATGTAAACTTGACTACACATGAACTGAATTACAATACATAACAGGGTCTCAAATTTAGAAAACCAACTAGTGCTTGCTTATGGGGAAAGGTGCCTTGGGGTGCTGCATAAAACCAGAGACTGAAATTAGCACAGATAACATTCCATAAGCCAAATATGTAATAGACAAGACCTACTCCTTGCTCAACGAAATGGACTCAACACCACATATTCAACGCCTAGGAATATACCTGACTAGGAAGAATCTTAAAACCCATGGATTTATATGTCTCCGTAAGAGAATCAAGCGTGTGTACAGCGGCATAAAGGCAGCAGTGAAAATCCGATAAATCCCATTATCAAAATAAATTTCAGAAACAAAACACAAAGACAGTGAAATAGAGAGCAATTCTTAAATAATTCATTCAGGGCATGTGATGCAACCGGGATTGACCACATCTACACCCAGAGCTGGTTGAGACATAAGGCTGGACACTTCAGGCTGATAGCATTGGTGAGTTTCGGTGAGAAAATGCAGACCCTTTGAAGTCATACTGCATGGTACCCATTCCATGGGTCCCAACTCTCCAGGTTCAAGGCATTCTTCCTCCAGCTAAAACATGCATGGGAAACCCAGAGTATCATCCACCATGTGATTGGGAAACGATTTAAAATGCATCTCAGTTTTCGTATCCTGGTCCTCGGGTTCACCATTCCAGATGCTTTACTAACACTCTCCCCACTTGGAGAGTCAGTGCCTTTAACCTCCTCTTTGGCACAGCTTGCAATTTCTGTGCAAGATGAACAGGAATAGGGAGAACCAATGAGAGACTAGCTGTAAGTGTCTGCACGGGCAAATGTAACGCACATTGCCCACCAGGAAGAGGAATTAAACAAAGGCTCAGTGTGCCCTGCTGGAAACAGATTAGGGCCTGAAGCAATCTTGCGGGTTTGTGCCCAGCTCACAAGAAAGCGAGTTGAAGAAAGGAGCTCAGGGGCACTGTACTTCACAAACCTGCAGAGTTATAAATGACAGCTATCCCCCAAAAATATATTGAAGTAAGCCTGCGAAGGGGACTTGAAAGCGGGGCAGAATTTCAGGAAAACGCTTTCAGGGGGTAGACTGGAATTGCCCTGAAAGCATAGGAAAAGAGGCACAACGTCGACAATGATGCACTTGGCCAAAAAGGGCGTATGCGTTTTTTCCTGAATATATTCAGGAAAAAACGCATACGCACTTTTTGGCCAACCAAGCAAGCCTGTAAAGGAAATCTGCACTACAATGAAATCTCACTGCCCCCAGTGCAAAAGGACCATCTGAAAAAAGTGTAAAATCCAGAAAGGTAGGACAGGATATGGAGTAGAGGGAGCCTTGTTATGCTGATTGGCAGGATGTAAATTGTGAACCGCCACCCTGGAGAAGTGTATGGTGTTTCCTGAAACACGTAAGAAATAAAGCAACACAGCCTATGGCAATTGCAATTATGGTCCTATTGCTTAGGGAAATTAAAATCAAAAACAGAAAGCCACCCCAAAGTTTGGGACAGCTGTGTTCCCAAGAAGCTCGTCTACAGTACCAGGTAAATATCCCAGAAAGCAAAAAATGGATAAAGAAGTTGTGGCACGTACTTGCAATGCAATATCACTCAGCAATGAAATCTGTGTCATCAGGCCCGTAGCGGCATAGTGAGTGGATGCAGGTACGGTGATTCTACGTGAACTACGTCACACAGAAAAAGAAACATCATAAGATATCACTAATACACGGAATGTAAACTTGACTACACATGAACTGAATTACAAAACAGAACAGGGTCTCAAATTTAGAAAACCAACTAGTGCTTGCTTATGGGGAAAGGTGCCTTGGGTGCTGCATAAAACCAGAGACTGAAATTAGCACAGATAACTTTCCATAAGCCAAATATGTAATAGACAAGACCTACTCCTTGCTCAACGAAATGGACCCAACACCACATATTCAATGCCTAGGAATATACCTGACTAGGAAGAATCTTAAAACCCATGGATATATATGTCTCCGTAAGAGAATCAAGCGTGTGTACAGCGGCCGAAACACAGCAGTGAAAATCCGATAAATCCCATTATCAAAATAAATTTCAAAAACAAAACACAAAGAGAGTGAAATAGAGAGCAATTCTTAAATAATTCACTCAGGGCATGTGATGCAACTGGGTTTTAACACATCTACACCCAGAGCTGGTTGATACATAAGGCTGGACACTTCAGGCTGATAGCATTGTTGAGTTTCTGTGAGCAAATGCAGACCCTTGGAAGTCATACTGCATGGTACCCATTCCATGGGTCCCAACTCTCCAGGTTCAAGGGATTCTTCCTCCAGCTAAAACATGCATGGGAAACCCAGAGTATCGTCCACCATGTGATTGGGAAACGTTTTAAAATGCATCTCCGTTTTCGTATCCTGGTCCTCGGGTTCACCATTCCAGATGCTTTACTAACACTCTCCCCGCTTGGAGAGTCAGTGCCTTTAACCTCCTCTTTGGCACAGCTTGCAATTTCTGTGCAAGATGATCAGGAATAGGGAGAACCAATGAAAGACAACCTGTAGGTGTCTGCACGGGCAAATGTAACACTCATTGCCCACCAGGAAGAGGAATTAAATAAAGGCTCAGTGTGCCCTGCTGGAAACAGATTAGGGCCTGAAGCAATCCTGCGGTTTTGTGCCCAGCTCACAAGAAAGCGAGTTGAAGAAAGGAGCTCAGGGGCACTGTAATTCACAAACCTGCAGAGTTATAAATGACAGCTATCCTCCAAAAGTATATTGAAGTAAGCCTGCGAAGGGGACTTGAAAGCAGGGCAGAATTTCAGGAAATCGATTGCAGGGCGTAGACTGGAATTGCCCTGAAAGCATAGGAAAAGAGGCAGAACGTCGACAATGATGCACTTGGGCAAAAAGGGCGTATGCGTTTTTTCCTGAATATATTCAGGAAAAAACGCATACGCCCTTTTTGGCCAACCAAGCAAGCCTGTAAAGGAAATCTGCACTACAATGAAGTCTCCCTGCCCCCCGGGCAAAAGGGCCATCTGAAAAAAGTGTAAAATCCAGAAAGGTAGGACAGGATATGGAGAACAGGGAGCCTTGTTATGCTGATTGGCAGGATGTAAATTGCCAGCAGCCACCCTGGAGAAGTGTATGGTGTTTCCTGAAACACGTAAGAAACAAAGCAACACAGCCTATGGCACTTCCACATATGGTCCTATAGCTTACGGAAATTAAAATCAAAAACAGACAGCCACCCCAATATTTGGGACGGCTGTGTTCACAAGAAGCTCGTCTACAGTATCAGGTAAATATCCCAGAAAGCAAAAAATGGATAAAGAAGTTGTGGCACGTACGTACAATGCAATATCACTCAGCAATGAAATCTGTGTCATCAGGCCCGTAGCGGCATAGTGAATGGATGCAGGTACGGTGATTCTACGTGAACTACGTCACACAGAAAAAGAAACATCATAAGATATCACTAATACACGGAATGTAAACTTGACTACACATGAACTGAATTACAAAACAGAACAGGGTCTCAAATTTAGAAAACCAACTAGTGCTTGCTTATGGGGAAAGGTGCCTTGGGGTGCTGCATAAAACCAGAGACTGAAATTAGCACAGATAACTTTCCATAAGCCAAATATGTAATAGACTAGACCTACTCCTTGCTCAACGAAATGGACACAACACCACATATTCAACGCCTAGGAATATACCTGACTAGGAAGAATCTTAAAACCCATGGATATATATGTCTCCATAAGAGAATCAAGCGTGTGTACTGCGGCCGAAGCGCAGCACTGAAAATCCGATAAATCCCATTATCAAAATAAATTTCGAAAACAAAACACAAAGAGAGTGAAATAGAGAGCAATTCTTAAATAATTCACTCAGGGCATGTGATGCAACCGGGATTGACCACATCTACACCCAGAGCTGGTTGAGACATAAGGCTGGACACTTCAGGCTGATAGCATTGGTGAGTTTCGGTGAGCAAATGCAGACCCTTTGAAGTCATACTGCATGGTACCCATTCCATGGGTCCCAACACTCCAGGTTCAAGGGATTCTTCCTCCAGCTAAAACATGCATGGGAAACCCAGAGTATCATCCACCGTGTGATTGGGAAACGATTTAAAATGCATCTCAGTTTTCGTATCCTGGTCCTCGGGTTCACAATTCCATATGCTTTACTAGCACTCTCCCCGCTTGGAGAGTCAGTGCCTTTAACCTCCTGTTTGGCACAGCTTGCAATTTCTGTGCAAGATGAACAGGAATAGGGAGAACCAATGAGAGACTAGCAGGAGGTGTCTGCACGGGCAAATGTAATGCTCATTGCCCACCAGGAAGAGGAATTAAATAAAGGCTCAGTGTGCCCTGCTGGAAACAGATTAGGGCCTGAAGCAATCCTGCGGTTTTGTGCCCAGCTCACAAGAAAGCGAGTTGAAGAAAGGAGCTCAGGGGCACTGTAATTCACAAACTTGCAGAGTTATAAGTAACAGCTATCCTCCAAAAATATATTGAAGTAAGCCTGCGAAGGGGACTGGAAAGCGGGGCAGAATTTCAGGAAAACGATTGCAGGGGGTAGACTGGAATTGCCTTGAAAGCATAGGAAAAGAGGCAAAACGTCGACAATGATGCACTTGGCCAAAAAGTGCGTATGCGTTTTTTCCTGAATATATACAGGAAAAAATGCATACGCACTTTTTGGCCAACCAAGCAAGCCTGTTAAGAAATCTGCACTACAATGAAGTCTCACTGCTCCCCGGGCAAAAGGGCCATCTGAAAAAAGTGTAAAATCCAGAAAGGTAGGACAGGATATGGAGAACAGTGAGCCTTGTTATGCCGATTGGCAGGATGTAAATTGCCAACAGCCACCCTGGAGAAGTGTATGGTGTTTCCTGAAACACGTAAGAAATTAAGCAACACAGCCTATGGCACTTGCACTTATGGTCCTATAGCTTAGGGAAATTAAAATCAAAAACAGACAGCCACCCCAATGTTTGGGATGGCTGTGTTCACAGGAAGCTCGTCTACAGTACCAGGTAAATATCCCAGAAAGCAAGAAATGGATAAAGAAGTTGTGGCACGTACGTGCAATGCAGTATCACTCAGGTATTAAATCTGTGTCATCAGGCCCGTAGCGGTTAGTGAGTGGATGCATGTACGGTGATTCTACGTGAACTACGTCACACAGAAATAGAAACATCATAAGATATCACTGATACACGGAATGTAAACTTGACTACACATGAACTGAATTACAAAACAGAACAGGGTCTCAAATTTAGAAAACCAACTAGAGCTTGCTTATGGGGAAAGGTGCGTTGGGGTGCTGCATAAAACCAGAGACTGAAATTAGCACAGATAACTTTCCATAAGCCAAATATATAATAGACAAGACCTACCACTTGCTCAAAGAAATAGACCCAACACCAAATGTTCAACGCCTAGGAATATACATGACTAAGAAGAATCTTAAAACCCATGGATATATATGTTTCCGTAAGAGAATCAAGCGTGTGTACAGCGGTCGAAACGCAGCAGTGAAAATCCGATAAATCCCATTATCAAAATAAATTTCGAAAACAAAACACAAAGACAGTGAAATAGAGAGCAATTCTTAAATAATTCACTCAGGGCATGTGATGCAACCGGGTTTGACCACATCTACACCCAGAGCTGGTTGAGACATAAAACTAGACACTTCAGGCTGATAGCATTGGTGAGGTTCGGTGAGTAAATGCAGACCCTTTGAAGTCATACTGCATGGTACCCATTCCTTGGGTCCCAACACTCCAAGTTCTGGGGATTCTTCCTCCAGCTAAAACATGCATGGGAAACCCAGAGTATCTTCCACCGTGTGATTGGGAAACGATTTAAAATGCATCTCAGTTTTCGTATCCTGGTCCTCCGGTTCACCACTCCAGATGCTTTACTAACACTCTCCCCGCTTGGAGAGTCAGTGCCTTTAACCTCCTGTTTGGCACAGCTTGCAATTTCTGTACAAGATGAACAGGAATAGGGAGAACCAATGAGAGACTAGCTGTACGTGTCTGCACGGGCAAATGTAACGCTCATTTCCCACCAGGAAAAGGAATTAACCAAAGGCTCAGCATGCCCTGCTGGAAACAGATTAGTGCCTGAAGCAATCCTGCGGTTTTGTGCCCAGCTTACAAGAAAGCGAGTTGAAGAAAGGATCTCAGGGGCACTGTAATTCACAAACCTGCAGAGCTATAAATGACAGCTATCTTCCAAAAGTATATTGAAGTAAGCCTGCGAAGGGGACTTGAAAGCGGGGCAGAATTTCAGGAAAACGATTGCAGGCGGTAGACTGGAATTGCCCTGAAAGCATAGGAAAAGAGGCACAACGTCGACAATGATGCACTTGGCCAAAAAGGGCGTATGCGTTTTTTCCTGAATATATTCAGGAAAAAACGCATATGCACTTTTTGGCCAACCAAGCAAGCCTGTAAAGGAAATCTGCACTACAATGAAGTCTCACTGCACCCCTGACAAAAGGGCCAACTGAAAAAAGTGTAAAATCCAGAAAGGTAGGACAGGATATGGAGAACAGGGAGCCTAGTTATGCTGATTGGGAGAATGTAAATTGCCAACAGCCACCCTGGAGAAGTGTATGGTGTTTCATGAAACACGTAGGAAATAAAGGAACACAGCCTATGGCAATTGCACTTATGGTCCTCTTGCTTAGGGAAATTAAAATCAAAAACAGAGATCCACCCCAAAGTTTGGGACGGCTGTGTTCCGAAGAAGCTCGTCTACAGTACCAGGTAAATATCCCAGAAAGCAAAAAATGGATAAAGATGTTGTGGCACGTACGTGCAATGCAATATCACTCAGCAATGAAATGTGTGTCATCAGGCCCGTAGCGGCATAGTGAGTGGATGCAGGTATGGTGATTCTACGTGAACTACATCACACAGAAAAAGAAACATCATAAGATATCACTAATACACGGAATGTAAACTTGACTACACATGAACTGAATTACAAAACAGAACAGGGTCACAAATTTAGAAAACCAACTAGTGCTTGCTTATGGGGAAAGGTGCCTTGGGGTGCTCCATAAAACCAGAGACTGAAATTAGCACAGATAACTTTCCATAAGCCAAATATGTAATAGACAAGACCTACTCCTTGCTCAACGAAATGGACTCAACACCACATATTCAACGCCTAGGAATATACCTGACTAGGAAGAATCTTAAAACCCATGGATTTATATGTCTCCGTAAGAGAATCAAGCGTGTGTACAGCGGCATAAACGCAGCTGTGAAAATCCGATAAATCCCATTATCAAACTAAATTTCAAAAACAAAACACAAAGACAGTGAAATAGAGAGCAATTCTTAAACAATTCACTCAGGGCATGTGATGCAACCGGGATTGACCACATCTACACCCACAGCTGGTTGAGACATAAGGCTGGACACTTCAGGCTGATAGCATTGGTGAGTTTCGGTGAGCAAATGCAGACCCTTTGAAGTCATACTGCATGGTCCCTATTCCATGGTTCCCAACTCTTCAGGTTCAAGGGATTCTTCCTCCAGCTAAAACATGCATGGGAAACCCACAGTATGGTCCACCGTGTGATTGGGAAACGATTTAAAATGCATCTCAGTTTTCGTATCCTGGTCCTCGGGTTCACCATTCCAGATGCTTTACTAACACGCTCCCTGCTTGGAGAGTCAGTGCCTTTAACCTCCTGTTTGGCACAGCTTGCAATTTCTGTGCAAGATGAACAGGAAAAGGGAGAAACAATGAGAGATTAGCTATAGGTGTCTGCACGGGAAAATGTAACGCTCATTTCCCACCAGGAATAGGAATTAACCAAAGGCTCAGTGTGCCCTGCCGGAAACAGATTAGGGCCTGAAGCAATCCTGCGGTTTTGTGCCCAGCTCACAAGAAAGCGAGTTGAAGAAAGGAGCTCAGGGGCACTGTAATTCACAAACCTGCAGAGTTATAAATGACAGCTATCCTCCAAAAATATATTGAAGTAAGCCTGCGAAGGGGACTTGAAAGCGGGGCAGAATTTCAGGAAAACGATTGCAGGGGGTAGACTGGAATTGCCCTGAAAGCATAGGAAAAGAGGCAGAACCTCGACAATGATGCACTTGGCCAAAAAGGGCGTATGCGTTTTTTCCTGAATATATTCAGGAAAAAACGCATACGCCCTTTTTGGCCAACCAAGCAAGCCTGCAAAGGAAATCTGCACTACAATGAAATCTCACTGCCCCCCCCCGCCCCGGGCAAAAGGGCCATATGAAAAAAGTGTAAAATCCAGAAACGTAGGACAGGATATGGAGAACAGGGAGCCTTGTTATGCTGATTGGCAGGATGTAAATTGCCAGCAGCCACCCTGGAGAAGTGTATGGTGTTTCCTGAAACACGTAAGAAACAAAGCAACACAGCCTATGGCACTTCCACTTATGGTCCTATAGCTTACGGAAATTAAAATCAAAAACAGACAGCCACCCCAATATTTGGGACGGCTGTGTTCACAAGAAGCTCGTCTAAAGTATCAGGTAAATATCCCAGAAAGTAAAAAATGGATAAAGAAATTGTGGCACGTACGTGCAATGCAGTATCACTCAGCAATGAAATCTGTGTCATCAGGCCCGTAGCGGCATAGTGAGAGGATGCAGGTACGGTGATTCTACGTGAACTACGTCACACAGAAAAAGAAACATCATAAGATATCACTAATACACGGAATGTAAACTTGACTACACATGAACTGAATTACAAAACAGAACAGGGTCTCAAATTTAGAAAACCAACTAGTGCTTGCTTATGGGGAAAGGTGCCTTGGGGTGCTGCATAAAACCAGAGACTGAAATTAGCACAGATAACTTTCCATAAGCCACATATGTAATAGACAAGACCTACTCCTTGCTCAACGAATTGGACTCAACACCACATATTCAACGCCTAGGAATATACCTGACTAGGAAGAATCTTAAAACCCATGGATATATATGTCTCCGTAAGAGAATCAAGCGTGTGTACAGCGGCCGAAACGCAGCAGTGAAAATCCGATAAATCCCATTATCAAAATAAATTTCGAAAACAAAACACAAAGACAGTGAAATAGAGAGCAATTCTTAAATAATTCACTCAGGGCATGTGATGCAACCGGGATTGACCACATCTACACCCAGAGCTGGTTGAGACATAAGGCTGGACACTTCAGGCTGATAGCATTGGTGAGTTTCGGTGAGCAAATGCAGACCCTTTGAAGTCATACTGCATGGTACCCATTCCATGGGTCCCAACTCTCCAGGTTCAAGGGATTCTTCCTCCAGCTAAAACATGCATGGGAAACCCAGAGTATCGTCTACCGTGTGATTCAGAAATGATTTAAAATGCATCTCAGTTTTCGTATCCTGGTCCTCGGGTTCACCATTCCAGATGCTTTACTAACACTCTCCCCGCTTGGAGAGTCAGTGCCTTTAACCTCCTGTTTGGCCCAGCTTGCCATTTCTGTGCAAGATGAACAGGAATAGGGAGAACCAATGAGAGACTAGCTGTAGGTGTCTGCACGGGCAAATGTAACGCTCATTGCCCACCAGGAAGAGGAATTAAACAAAGGCTCAGTGTGCTTTGCTGGAAACAGATTAGGGCCTGAAGCAATCCTGCGGTTTTGTGCCCAGCTCACAAGAAAGCGAGTTGAAGAAAGGAGCTCAGGGGCACTGTACTTCACAAACCTGCAGAGTTATAAATGACAGCTATCCTCCAAAAATATATTGAAGTAAGCCTGCGAAGGGGACTTGAAAGCGGGGCTGAATTTCAGGAAAACGATTGCAGGGGGTAGACTGGAATTAGCCTGAAAGCATAGGAAAAGAGGCACAACGTCGACAATGATGCACTTGGCCAAAAAGGGCGTATGCGTTTTTTCCTGAATATATTCAGGACAAAACGCATACGCCCTTTTTGGCCAACCAAGCAAGCCTGTAAAGGAAATCTGCACTACAATGAAATCTCACTGCCCCCCCGGGCAAAAGGGCCATCTGAAAAAAGTGTAAAATCCAGAAAGGTAGGACAGGATATGGAGAACAGGGAGCCTTGTTATGCTGATTGGCTGGATGTAAATTGCCAGCAGCCACCCTGGAGAAGTGTATGGTGTTTCCTGAAACACGTAAGAAACAAAGCAAAACAGCCTATGGCACTTCCACTTATTGTCCAATAGCTTACGGAAATTAAAATGAAAAACAGACAGCCACCCCAATATTTGGGACGGCTGTGTTCACAAGAAGCTCGTCTACATTATCAGGTAAATATCCCAGAAAGCAAAAAATGGATAAAGAAGTTGTTGCACGTACGTACAATGCAATATCACTCACCAATGAAATCTGTGTCATCAGGCCCGTAGCGGCATAGTGAGTGGATGCAGTTACGGTGATTCTACGTGAACTACGTCACACAGAAAAAGAAACATCATAAGATATCACTAATACACGAAATGTAATCTTGACTACACATGAACTGAATTACAAAACAGAACAGGGTCTCAAATTTAGAAAACCAACTAGTGCTTGCTTATGGGGAAAGGTGCCTTGGGGTGCTGCATAAAACCAGAGACTGAAATTAGCACAGATAACATTCCATAAACCAAATATGTAATAGACAATACCTACTCCTTGCTCAACGAAATGGACTCAACACCACATATTCAACGCCTAGGAATATACCTGACTAGGAAGAATCTTAAAACCCATGGATATATATGTCTCCGTAAGAGAATCAAGCGTGTGTACAGCGGCCGAAACGCAGCAGTGAAAATCCGATAAATCCCATTATCAAAATAAATTTCGAAAACAAAACACAAAGACAGTGAAATAGAGAGCAATTCTTAAATAATTCACTCAGGGCATGTGATGCAACCGGGATTGACCACATCTACACCCAGAGCTGGTTGAGACATAAGGCTGGACACTTCAGCCTGATAGCATTGGTGAGTTTCGTTGAGCAAATGCAGACCCTTTGAAGTCATACTGCATGGTACCCATTCCATGGGTCCCAACTCTCCAGGTTCAAGGGATTCTTCCTCCAGCTAAAACATGCATGGGAAACCCAGAGTATCGTCCACCGTGTGATTGGGAAACGATTTAAAATGCATCTCAGTTTTCGTATCCTGGTCCTCGGGTTCACCATTCCAGATGCTTTACTAACACTCTCCCTGCTTGGAGAGTCAGTGCCTTTAACCTCCTGTTTGGCACAGCTTGCAATTTCTGTGCAAGATGAACAGGAATAGGGAGAATCAATGAGAGACTAGCTGTAGGTGTCTGCACGGGCAAATGTAACGCTCATTGCCCACCAGGAAGAGGAATTAAACAAAGGCTCAGCGTGCCCTGCTGAAAACAGATTAGGGCCTGAAGCAATCCTGCGGTTTTGTGCCCAGCTCACAAGAAAGCGAGTTGAAGAAAGGAGCTCAGGGGCACTGTAATTCACAAACCTGCAGAGTTATAAATGACAGCTATCCTCCAAAAATATATTGAAGTAAGCCTGCGAAGGGGACTTGAAAGCGGGGCAGAATTTCAGGAAAACGATTGCAGGGGGTAGACTGGAATTGCCCTGAAAGCATAGGAAAAGAGGCACAACGTCGACAATGATGCACTTGACCAAATAGGGCGTATGCGTTTTTTCCTGAATATATTCAGGAAAAAACGCATACGCACTTTTTGGCCAACCAAGCAAGCCTGTAAAGGAAATCTGCACTACAATGAAGTCTCACTGCCCCCCGGGCAAAAGGGCCATCTGAAAAAAGTGTAAAATCCAGAAATATAGGACAGGATATGGAGAACAGGGAGCCTTGTTATGCTGATTGGCAGGATATAAACGGCCAGCAGCCACCCTGGAGAAGTGTATGGTGTTTCCTGAAACACATATGAAACAAAGCAACACAGCCTATGGCACTTCCACTTATGGTCCTATAGCTTACGGAAATTAAAATCAAAAACAGACAGCCACCCTAATATTTGGGACGGCTGTGTTCACAAGAAGCTCGTCTACAGTATCAGGTAAATATCCCAGAAAGCAAAAAATGGATAAAGAAGTTGTGGCACGTACGTACAATGCAATATCAGTCAGCAATGAAATCTGTGTCCTCAGGCCCGTAGCGGCATAGTGAGTGGATGCAGGTACGGTGATTCTACGTGAACTACGTCACACAGAAAAAGAAACATCATAAGATATCACTAATACACGGAATGTAAACTTGACTACACATGAACTGAATTACAAAACAGAACAGGGTTTCAAATTTAGAAAACCAACTAGTGCTTGCTTATGGGGAAAGGTGCCTTGGGGTGCTGCATAAAACCAGAGACTGAAATTAGCACAGATAACTTTCAATAAGCCAAATATGTAATAGACAAGACCTACTCCTTGCTCAACGAAATGGACCCAACACCACATATTCAATGCCTAGGAATATACCTGACTACGAAGAATCTTAAAACCCATGGATATATATGTCTCCGTAAGAGAATCAAGTGTGTGTACAGTGGCCGAAACGCAGCAGTGAAAATCCGATAAATCCCATTATCAAAATAAATTTCGAAAACAAAACACAAAGACAGTGAAATAGAGAGCAATTCTTAAATAATTCACTCAGGGCATGTGATGCAACCGGGATTGACCACATCTACACCCAGAGCTGGTTGAGACATAAGGCTGGACACTTCAGGCTGATAGCATTGGTGAGTTTCGGTGAGCAAATGCAGACCCTTTGAAGTCATACTGCATGGTACCCATTCCATGGGTCCCAACTCTCCAGGTTCAAGGGATTCTTCCTCCAGCTAAAACATGCATGGGAAACCCAGAGTATCGTCCACCGTGTGATTTGGAAACAATTTAAAATGCATCTCAGTTTTCGTATCCTGGTCCTCGGGTTCACCATTCCAGATGCTTTACTAACACTCTCCCCGCTTGGAGAGTCAGTGCCTTTAACCTCCTGTTTGGCCCAGCTTGCCATTTCTGTGCAAGATGAACAGGAATAGGGAGAACCAATGAGAGACTAGCTGTAGGTGTCTGCACGGGCAAATGTAACGCTCATTTTCCACCAGGAAGAGGAATTAAACAAAGGCTTAGTGTGCCCTGCTGGAAACAGATTAGGGCCTGAAGCAATCCTGCGGTTTTGTGCCCAGCTCACAAGAAAGCGAGTTGAAGAAAGGAGTTCTGGGGCACTGTACTTCACAAACCTGCAGAGTTATAAATGACAGCTATCCTCCAAAAATATATTGAAGTAAGCCTGCGAAGGGGACTTGAAAGCGGGGCAGAATTTCAGGAAAACGATTGCAGGGGGTAGACTGGAATTGCCCTGAAAGCATAGGAAAAGAGGCAGAACATCGACAATGATGCACTTGGCCAAAAAGGGCGTATGCGTTTTTTCCTGAATATATTCAGGAAAAAACGCATACGCCCTTTTTGGCCAACCAAGCAAGCCTGTAAAGGAAATCTGCACTACAATGAAGTCTCACTGCCCCCCTGGCAAAAGGGCCATCTGAAAAAAGTGTAAAATCCAGAAAGGTAGGACAGGATATGGAGAACAGGGAGCCTTGTTATGCTGATTGGCAGGATGTAAATTGCCAGCAGCCACCCTGGAGAAGTGTATGGTGTTTCCTGAAACACGTAAGAAACAAAGCAACACAGCCTATGGCACTTCCACTTATGGTCCTATAGCTTACGGAAATTAAAATGAAAAACAGACAGCCACCCCAATATTTGGGACGGCTGTGTTCACAAGAAGCTCGTCTACAGTATCAGGTAAATATCCCAGAAAGCAAAAAATGGATAAAGAAGTTGTGGCACGTACGTACAATGCAATATCACTCAGCAATGAAATCTGTGTCATCAGGCCCGTAGCGGCATAGTGAGTGGATGCAGGTACGGTGATTCTACGTGAACTACGTCACACAGAAAAAGAAACATCATAAGATATCACTAATACACGGAATGTAAACTTGACTACACATGAAATGAATTACAAAACAGAACAGGGTCTCAAATTTAGAAAACCAACTAGTGCTTGCTTATGGGGAAAGGTGCCTTGGGGTGCTGCATAAAACCAGAGACTGAAATTAGCACAGATAACATTCCATAAGCCAAATATGTAATAGACAAGACCTACTCCATGCTCAACGAAATGGACTCAACACCACATATTCAACGCCTAGGAATATACCTGACTAGGAAGAATCTTAAAACCCATGGAAATATATGTCTCCGTAAGAGAATCAAGCGTGTGTACAGCGGCCGAAACGCAGCAGTGAAAATCCGATAAATCCCATTATCAAAATAAATTTCGAAAACAAAACACAAAGACAGTGAAATAGAGAGCAATTCTTAAATAATTCACTCAGGGCATGTGATGCAACCGGGATTGACCACATCTACACCCAGAGCTGGTTGAGACATAAGGATGGACACTTCAGGCTGATAGCATTGATGAGTTTCGGTGAGCAAATTCAGACCCTTTGAAGTCATACTGCATGGTACCCATTCCATGGGTCCCAACTCTCCAGGTTCAAGGCATTCTTCCTCCAGCTAAAACATGCATGGGAAACCCAGAGTATCGTCCACCGTGTGATTGGGAAACGATTTAAAATGCATCTCAGTTTTCGTATCCTGGTCCTCGGGTTCACCATTCCAGATGCTATACTAACACTCTTCCCGCTTGGAGAGTCAGTGCCTTTAACCTCCTCTTTGGCACAGCTTGCAATTTCTGTGCAAGATGAACAGGAATAGGGAGAACCAATGAGAGACTAGCTGTAGGTGTCTGCACGGGCAAATGTAACGCTCATTGCCCACCAGGAAGAGGAATTAAACAAAGGCTCAGTGTGCCCTGCTGGAAACAGATAAGGGCCTGAAGCAATCCTGCGGTTTTGTGCCCAGCTCACAAGAAAGCGAGTTGAAGAAAGGAGCTCAGGGGCACTGTAGTTCACAATCCTGCAGAGTTATAAATGACAGCTATCCTCCAAAAATATATTGAAGTAAGCCTGCGAAGGGACTTGAAAGTGGGGCAGAATTTCAGGAAAACGATTGCAGGGGGTAGACTGGAATTGCCCTGAAAGCATAGGAAAAGAGGCAGAACGTCGACAATGATGCACTTGGCCAAAAAGGGCGTATGCGTTTTTTCCTGAATATATTCAGGAAAAAACGCATACGCCCTTTTTGGCCAACCAAGCAAGCCTGTAAAGGAAATCTGCACTACAATGAAATCTCACTGCCCCCCCGGGCAAAAGGGCCATCTGAAAAAAGTGTAAAATCCAGAAAGGTAGGACAGGATATGGAGAACAGGGAGCCTTGTTATGCTGATTGGCAGGATGTAAATTGCCAGCAGCCACCCTGGAGAAGTGTATGGTGTTTCCTGAAACACGTAAGAAACAAAGCAACACAGCCTATGGCACTTCCACTTATGGTCCTATAGCTTACAGAATTTAAAATCAAAAACAGACAGCCACCCCAATATTTGGGCCGGCTGTGTTCACAAGAAGCTCGTCTACAGTATCAGGTAAATATCCCAGAAAGCAAAAAATGGATAAAGAAGTTGTGGCACGTACGTACAATGCAATATCACTCAGCAATGAAATCTGTGTCATCAGGCCCGTAGCGGCATAGTGAGTGGATGCAGGTACGGTGATTCTACGTGAACTACGTCACACAGAAAAAGAAACATCATAAGATATCACTAATACACAGAATGTAAACTTGACTACACATGAACTGAATTACAAAACAGAACAGGGTCTCAAATTTAGAAAACCGACTAGTGCTTGCTTATGGAGAAAGGTGCCTTGGGGTGCTCCATAAAACCAGAGACTGAAATTAGCACAGATAACTTTCCATAAGCCAAATATGTAATAGATAAGACCTACTCCTTGCTCAACGAAATGGACCCAACACCACATATTCAACGCCTAGGAATATACCTGACTAGGAAGAATCTTAAAACCCATGGAAATATATGTCTCCGTAAGAGAATCAAGCGTGTGTACAGCGGCCGAAACGCAGCAGTGAAAATCCGATAAATCCCATTATCAAAATAAATTTCGAAAAAAAAACACAAAGACAGTGAAATAGAGAGCAATTCTTAAATAATTCACTCAGGGCATGTGATGCAACCGGGATTGACCACATCTACACCCAGAGCTGGTTGAGACATAAGGCTGGACACTTCAGGCTGATAGCACTGGTGAGTTTCGGTGAGCAAATGCAGACCCTTTGAAGTCATACTGCATGGTACCCATTCCATGGGTCCCAACTCTCCAGGTTCAAGGCATTCTTCCTCCAGCTAAAACATGCATGGGAAACCCAGAGTATCGTCCACCGTGTGATTGGGAAACGATTTAAAATGCATCTCAGTTTTCGTTTCCTGGTCCTCGGGTTCACCACTCCAGATGCTTTACTAACACTCTCCCCGCTTGGAGAGTCAGTGCCTTTAACCTCCTGTTTCGCACAGCTTGCCATTTCTGTGCAAGATGAACAGGAATAGGGAGAACCAATGAGAGACTAGCTGTAGGTGTCTGCACGGGCAAATGTAACGCTCATTGCCCACCAGGAAGAGGAATTAAACAAAGGCTCAGTGTGCCCTGCTGGAAACAGTTTAGGGCCTGAAGCAATCCTGCGGTTTTGTGCCCAGCTCACAAGAAAGCGAGTTGAAGAAAGGAGCTCATGGGCACTGTACTTCACAAACCTGCAGAGTTATAAATGACAGCTATCCTCCAAAAATATATTGAAGTAAGCCTGTGAAGGGGACTTGAAAGCGGGGCTGAATTTCAGGAAAACGATTGCAGGGGGTAGACTGGAATTGCCCTGAAAGCATAGGAAAAGAGGCACAACGTCGACAATGATGCACTTGGCCAAAAAGGGCGTATGCGTTTTTTCCTGAATATATTCAGGAAAAAACGCATACGCCCTTTTTGGCCAAACAAGCAAGCCTGTAATGGAAATCTGCACTACAATGAAATCTCACTGCCCCCCTGGGCAAAAGGGCCATCTGAAAAAAGTGTAAAATCCAGAAAGGTAGGACAGGATATGGAGAACAGGGAGCCTTGTTATGCTGATTGGCAGGATGTAAATTGCCAGCAGCCACCCTGGAGAAGTGTATGGTGTTTCCTGAAACACTTAAGAAACAAAGCAACACAGCCTATGGCACTTCCACTTATGGTCCTATAGTTTACGGAAATTAAAATCAAAAACAGACAGTCACCCCAATATTTGGGACGGCTGTGTTCACACGAAGCTCGTGTACAGTATCAGGTAAATATCCCAGAAAGCAAAAAATGGATAAAGAAGTTGTGGCACGTACGTACAATGCAATATCACTCAGCAATGAAATCTGTGTCATCAGGCCCGTAGCGGCATAGTGAGTGGATGCAGGTACGGTGATTCTACGTGAACTACGTCACACAGAAAAAGAAACATCATAAGATATCACTAATACACGGAATGTAAACTTGACTACACATGAACTGAATTACAAAAAAGAACAGGGTCTCAAATTTAGAAAACCAAGTAGTGCTTGCTTATGGGGAAAGGTGCCTTGGGGTGCTGCATAAAACCAGAGACTGAAATTAGCACAGATAACTTTCCATAAGCCAAATATGTAATAGACAAGACCTACTCCTTGCTCAACGAAATGGACCCAACACCACATATTCAACGCCTAGGAATATACCTGACTAGGAAGAATCTTAAAACCCATGGATATATATGTCTCCGTAAGAGAATCAAGCGTGTGTACAGCGGCCGAAACACAGCAGTGAAAATCCGATAAATCCCATTATCAAAATAAATTTCGAAAACAAAACACAAAGACAGTGAAATAGAGAGCAATTCTTAAATAATTCACTCAGGGCATGTGATGCAACCGGGATTGACCACATCTACACCCAGAGCTGGTTGAGACATAAGGCTGGACACTTCAGGCTGATAGCATTGGTGAGTTTCGGTGAGCAAATGCAGACCCTTTGAAGTCATACTGCATGGTACCCATTCCATGGGTCCCAACTCTCCAGGTTCAAGGGATTCTTCCTCCAGCTAAAACATGCATGGGAAACCCAGAGTATCGTCCACCGTGTGATTGGGAAACGATTTAAAATGCATCTCAGTTTTCGTTTCCTGGTCCTCGGGTTCACCATTCCAGATGCTTTACTAACACTCTCCCCGCTTGGAGAGTCAGTGCCTTTAACCTCCTGTTTCACACAGCTTGCAATTTCTGTGCAAGATGAACAGGAATAGGGAGAACCAATGAGAGACTAGATGTAGGTGTCTGCACAGGCAAATGTAACGCTCATTGCCCACCAGTAAGAGGAATTAAACAAAGGCTCAGTGTGCCCTTCTGGAAACAGATTAGGGCCTGAAGCAATCCTGCGGTTTTGTGCCCAGCTCACAAGAAAGCGAGTTGAAGAAAGGAGCTCAGGGGCACTGTACTTCACAAACCTGCAGAGTTATAAATGACAGCTATCCTCCAAAAATATATTGAAGTAAGCCTGCGAAGGGGACTTGAAAGCGGGGCTGAATTTCAGGAAAACGATTGCAGGGGGTAGACTGGAATTGCCCTGAAAGCATAGGAAAAGAGGCACAACGTCGACAATGATGCACTTGGCCAAAAAGGGCGTATGCGTTTTTTCCTGAATATATTCAGGAAAAAACGCATACGCCCTTTTTGGCCAACCAAGCAAGCCTGTAAAGGAAATCTGCACTACAATGAAATCTCACTGCCCCCCCGGGCAAAAGGGCCATCTGAAAAAAGTGTAAAATCCAGAAAGGTAGGACAGGATATGGAGAACAGGGAGCCTTGTTATGCTGATTGGCAGGATGTAAATTGCCAGCAGCCACCCTGGAGAAGTGTATGGTGTTTCCTGAAACACGTAAGAAACAAAGCAACACAGCCTATGGCACTTCCACTTATGGTCCTATAGCTTACGGAAATTAAAATCAAAAACAGACAGCCACCCCAATATTTGGGACGGCTGTGTTCACAAGAAGCTCGTCTACAGTATCAGGTAAATATCCCACAAAGCAAAAAATGGATAAAGAAGTTGTGGCACGTACGTGCAATGCAATATCACTCAGCAATGAAATCTGTGTCATCAGGCCCGTAGCGGCATAGTAAGTGGATGCAGGTACGGTGATTCTACGTGAACTACGTCACACAGAAAAAGAAACATCATAAGATATCACTAATACACGGAATGTAAACTTGACTACACATGAACTGAATTACAAAACAGAACAGGGTCTCAAATTTAGAAAACCAACTAGTGCTGGCTTATGGGGAAAGGTGCGTTGGGGTGCTGCATAAAACCAGAGACTGAAATTAGCACAGATACTATTCCATAAGCCAAATATGTAATAGACAAGACCTACTCCTTGCTCAACGAAATGGACTCAACACCACATATTCAACGCCTAGGAATATACCTGACTAGGAAGAATTTTAAAACCCATGGATATATATGTCTCCGTAAGAGAATCAAGCGTGTGTACAGCGGCGGAAATGCAGCAGTGAAAATCCGATAAATCCCATTATCAAAATAAATTTCGAAAACAAAACACAAAGACAGTGAAATAGAGAGCAATTCTTAAATAATTCACTCAGGGCATGTGATGCAACCGGGATTGACCACATCTACACCCAGAGCTGGTTGAGACATAAGGCTGGACACTTCAGGCTGATAGCACTGGTGAGTTTCGGTGAGCAAATGCAGACCCTTTGAAGTCATACTGCATGGTACCCATTCCATGGGTCCCAACTCTCCAGGTTCAAGGCATTCTTCCTCCAGCTAAAACATGCATGGGAAATCCAGAGTATCGTCCACCGTGTGATTGGGAAACGATTTAAAATGCATCTCAGTTTTCGTATCCTGGTCCTCGGGTTCACCATTCCAGATGCTTTACTAACACTCTCCCCGCTTGGAGAGTCAGTGCCTTTAAACTCCTGTTTGGCACAGCTTGCCATTTCTGTGCAAGATGAACAGGAATAGGGAGAACCAATGAGAGACTAGCTGTAGGTGTCTGCACGGGCAAATGTAACGCTCATTGCCCACCAGGAAGAGGAATTAAACAAAGGCTCAGTGTGCCCTGCTGGAAACAGATTAGGGCCTGAAGCAATCCTGCAGTTTTGTGCCCAGCTCACAAGAAAGCGAGTTGAAGAAAGGAGCTCATGGGCACTGTACTTCACAAACCTGCAGAGTTATAAATGACAGCTAACCTCCAAAAATATATTGAAGTAAGCCTGCGAAGGGGACTTGAAAGCGGGGCAGAATTTCAGGAAAACGATTGCAGGGGGTAGACTGGAATTGCCCTGAAAGCATAGGAAAAGAGGCACAACGTCGACAATGATGCACTTGGCCAAAAAGGGCGTATGCCTTTTTTCCTGAATATATTCAGGAAAAAACGCATACGCCCTTTTTGGCCAACCAAGCAAGCCTGTAAAGGAAATCTGCACTACAATGAAATCTCACTGCCCCCCCCGGGCAAAAGGGCCATCTGAAAAAAGTGTAAAATCCAGAAAGGTAGGACAGGATATGGAGAACAGGGAGCCTTGTTATGCTGATTGGCAGGATGTATATTGCCAGCAGCCACCCTGGAGAAGTGTATGGTGTTTCCTGAAACACGTAAGAAACAAAGCAACACAGCCTATGGCACTTCCACTTATGGTCCTATAGCTTACGGAAATTAAAATCAAAAACAGACAGCCACCCCAATATTTGGGACGGCTGTGTTCACAAGAAGCTCGTCTACAGTATCAGGTAAATATCCCAGAAAGCAAAAAATGGATAAAGAAGTTGTGGCACGTACGTACAATGCAATATCACTCAGCAATGAAATCTGTGTCATCAGGCCCGTAGCGGCATTGTGAGTGTATGCAGGTACGGTGATTCTACGTGAACTACGTCACACAGAAAAAGAAACATCATAAGATATCACTAATACACGGAATGTAAACTTGACTACACATGAACTGAATTACAAAAAAGAACAGGGTCTCAAATTTAGAAAACCAACTAGTGCTTGCTTATGGGGAAAGGTGCGTTGGGGTGCTGCATAAAACCAGAGACTGAAATTAGCACAGATAACTTTCCATAAGCCAAATATGTAATAGACAAGACCTACTCCTTGCTCAACGAAATGGACCCAACACCACATATTCAACGCCTAGGAATATACCTGACTAGGAAGAATCTTAAAACCCATGGATATATATGTCTCCGTAAGAGAATCAAGCGTGTGTACAGCGGCCGAAACGCATCAGTGAAAATCCGATAAATCCCATTATCAAAATAAATTTCGAAAACAAAACACAAAGACAGTGAAATAGAGAGCAATTCTTAAATAATTCACTCAGGGCATGTGATGCAACCGGGATTGACCACATCTACACCCAGAGCTGGTTGAGACATAAGGCTGGACACTTCAGGCTGATAGCATTGGTGAGTTTCGGTGAGCAAATGCAGACCCTTTGAAGTCATACTGCATGGTACCCATTCCATGGGTCCCAACTCTCCAGGTTCAAGGGATTCTTCCTCAAGCTAAAACATGCATGGGAAACCCAGAGTATCGTCCACCGTGTGATTGGGAAATGATTTAAAATGCATCTCAGTTTTCGTTTCCTGGTCCTCGGGTTCACCACTCCAGATGCTTTACTAACACTCTACCCGCTTGGAGAGTCAGTGCCTTTAACCTCCTGTTTGGCACAGCTTGCCATTTCTGTACAAGATGAACAGGAATAGGGAGAACCAATGAGAGACTAGCTGTAGGTGTCTGCACGGGCAAATGTAACGCTCATTGCCCACCAGGAAGAGGAATTAAACAAAGGCTCAGTGTGCCCTGCTGGAAACAGATTAGGGCCTGAAGCAATCCTGCGGTTTTGTGCCCAGCTCACAAGAAAGCGAGTTGAAGAAAGGAGCTCATGGGCACTGTACTTCACAAACCTACAGAGTTATAAATGACAGCTATCCTCCAAAAATATATTGAAGTAAGCCTGCGAAGGGGACTTGAAAGCGGGGCAGAATTTCAGGAAAACGATTGCAGGGGGTAGACTGGAATTGCCCTGAAAGCATAGGAAAAGAGGCACAACGTCGACAATGATGCACTTGGCCAAGAAGGGCGTATGCCTTTTTTCCTGAATATATTCAGGAAAAAACGCATACGCCCTTTTTGGCCAACCAAGCAAGCCTGTAAAGGAAATCTGCACTACAATGAAATCTCACTGCCCCCCCCCCGGGCAAAAGGGCCATCTGAAAAAAGTGTAAAATCCAGAAAGGTAGGACAGGATATGGAGAACAGGGAGCCTTGTTATGCTGATTGGCAGGATGTAAATTGCCAGCAGCCACCCTGGAGAAGTGTATGGTGTTTCCTGAAACACATAAGAAACAAAGCAACACAGCCTATGGCACTTCCACTTATGGTCCTATAGCTTACGGAAATTAAAATCAAAAACAGACAGCCACCCCAATATTTGGGACGGCTGTGTTCACAAGAAGCTCGTCTATAGTATCAGGTAAATATCCCAGAAAGCAAAAAATGGATAAAGAAGTTGTGGCACGTACGTACAATGCAATATCACTCAGCAATGAAATCTGTGTCATCAGGCCCGTAGCGGCATTGTGAGTGGATGCAGGTACGGTGATTCTACGTGAACTACGTCACACAGAAAAAGAAACATCATAAGATATCACTAATACACGGAATGTAAACTTGACTACACATGAACTGAATTACAAAAAAGAACAGGGTCTCAAATTTAGAAAACCAACTAGTGCTTGCTTATGGGGAAAGGTGCCTTGGGGTGCTGCATAAAACCAGAGACTGAAATTAGCACAGATAACTTTCCATAAGCCAAATATGTAATAGACAAGACCTACTCCTTGCTCAACGAAATGGACCCAACACCACATATTCAACGCCTAGGAATATACCTGACTAGGAAGAATCTTAAAACCCATGGATATATATGTCTCCGTAAGAGAATCAAGCGTGTGTACAGCGGCCGAAACGCAGCAGTGAAAATCCGATAAATCCCATTATCAAAATAAATTTCGAAAACAAAACACAAAGACAGTGAAATAGAGAGCAATTCTTAAATAATTCACTCAGGGCATGTGATGCAACCGGGATTGACCACATCTACACCCAGAGCTGGTTGAGACATAAGGCTGGACACTACAGGCTGATAGCATTGGTGAGTTTCGGTGAGCAAATGCAGACCCTTTGAAGTCATACTGCATGGTACCCATTCCATGGGTCCCAACTCTTCAGGTTCAAGGGATGCTTCCTCCAGCTAAAACATGCATGGGAAACCCACAGTATGGTCCACCGTGTGATTGGGAAACGATTTAAAATGCATCTCAGTTTTCGTATCCTGGTCCTCGGGTTCACCATTCCAGATGCTTTACTAACACTCTCCCCGCTTGGAGAGTCAGTGCCTTTAACCTCCTGTTTGGCACAGCTTGCCATTTCTGTGCAAGATGAACAGGAATAGGGAGAACCAATGAGAGACTAGCTGTAGGTGTCTGCACGGGCAAATGTAACGCTCATTGCCAACCAGGAAGAGGAATTAAACAAAGGCTCAGCGTGCCCTGCTGAAAATAGATTAGGGCCTGAAGCAATCCTGCGGTTTTGTGCCCAGCTCACAAGAAAGCGAGTTGAAGAAAGGAGCTCAGGGGCACTGTAATTCACAAACCTGCAGAGTTATAAATGACAGCTATCCTCCAAAAATATATTGAAGTAAGCCTGCGAAGGGGACTTGAAAGCGGGGCAGAATTTCAGGAAAACGATTGCAGGGGGTAGACTGGAATTGCCCTGAAAGCATAGGAAAAGAGGCAAAACGTCGACAATGATGCACTTGGCCAAAAAGGGCGTATGCGTTTTTTCCTGAATATATTCAGGAAAAAACGCATACGCCCTTTTTGGCCAACCAAGCAAGCCTGTAAAGGAAATCTGTACTACAATGAATTCTCACTGCCCCCCGGGCAAAAGGGCCATCTGACAAAAGTGTAAAATCCAGAAAGGTAGGACAGGATATGGAGAACAGGGAGCCTTGTTATGCTGATTGGCAGGATGTAAATTGCCAGCAGGCACCCTGGAGAAGTGTATGGTGTTTCCTGAAACAAGTAAGAAACAAAGCAACACAGCCTATGGCATTTCCACTTATGGTCCTATAGCTTACGGAAATTAAAATCAAAAACAGACAGCCACCCCAATATTTGGGACAGCTGTGTTCACAAGAAGCTCGTCTACAGTACCAGGTAAATATCCCAGAAAGCAAAAAATGGATAAAGAAGTTGTGGCACGTACGTGCAATGCAATATCACTCAGCAATGAAATCTGTGTCATCAGGCCCGTAGCGGCATAGTGAGTGGATGCAGGTACGGTGATTCTACGTGAACTACGTCACACAGAAAAAGAAACATCATAAGATATCACTAATACACGGAATGTAAACTTGACTACACATGAACTGAATTACAAAACAGAACAGGGTCTCAAATTTAGAAAACCAACTAGTGCTTGCTTATGGGGAAAGGTGCCTTGGGGTGCTGCATAAAACCAGAGACTGAAATTAGCACAGATAACTTTCCATAAGCCAAATATGTAATAGACAAGACCTACTCCGTGATCAACGAAATGGACTCAACACCATATATTCAACGCCTAGGAATATACCTGACTAGGAAGAATCTTAAAATCCATGGATTTATATGTCTCCGTAAGAGAATCAAGCGTGTGTACAGCGACATAAACGCAGCAGTGAAAATCCGATAAATCCCATTATCAAAATAAATTTCAAAAACAAAACACAAAGACAGTGAAATAGAGAGCAATTCTTAAATAGTTCACTCAGGGCATGTGATGCAACCGGGATTGACCACATCTACACCCAGAGCTGGTTGAGACATAAGGCTGGACACTTCAGGCTGATAGCATTGGTGAGTTTCGGTGAGCAAATGCAGACCCTTTGAAGTCATACTGCATGGTACCTATTCCATGGGTCCCAACTCTTCAGGTTCAAGGGATTCTTCCTCCAGCTAAAACATGCATGGGAAACCCACAGTATGGTCCACCGTGTGATTGGGAAACGATTTAAAATGCACCTCAGTTTTCGTATCCTGTTCCTCGGGTTCACCATTCCAGATGCTTTACTAAGACTCTCCCTGCTTGGAGAGTCAGTGCCTTTAACCTCCTGTTTGGCACAGCTTGCAATTTCTGTGCAAGATGAACAGGAATAGGGAGAACCAATGAGAGACTAGCTATAGATGTCTGCACGGGCAAATGTAACGCTCATTTCCCACCAGGAAGAGGAATTAAACAAAGGCTCAGTGTGCCCTGCTGGAAACAGATTAGGGCCTGAAGCAATCCTGCGGTTTTGTGCCCAGCTCACAAGAAAGCGAGTTGAAGAAAGGAGCTCAGAGGCACTGTAATTCACAAACCTGCAGAGTTATAAATGACAGCTATCCTCCAAAAATATATTGAAGTAAGCCTGCGAAGGGGACTTGAAAGCGGGGCAGAATTTCAGGAAAACGATTGCAGGGGGTAGACTGGAATTGCCCTGAAAGCATAGGAAAAGAGGCAGAACGTCGACAATGATGCACTTGGCCAAAAAGGGCGTATGCGTTTTTTCCTGAATATATTCAGGAAAAAACGAATACGCCCTTTTTGGCCAACCAAGCAGGCCTGTAAAGGAAATCTGCACTACAATGAAGTCTCACTGCCCCACGGGCAAAAGGGCCATCTGAAAAAAGTGTAAAATCCAGAAAGGTAGGACAGGATATGGAGAACAGGGAGCCTTGTTATGCTGATTGGCAGGATGTAAATTGCCAGCAGCCACCCTGGAGAAATGTATGGTGTTTCCTGAAACACGTAAGAAACAAAGCAACACAGCCTATGGCACTTCCACTTATGGTCCTATAGCTTACGGAAATTAAAATCAAAAACAGACAGCCACCCCAATATTTGGGACGGCTGTGTTCACAAGAAGCTCGTCTACAGTATCAGGTAAATATCCCAGAAAGCAAAAAATGGATAAAGAAGTTGTGGCACGTACGTACAATGCAATATCACTCAGCAATGAAATCTGTGTCATCAGGCCCGTAGCGGCATTGTGAGTGTATGCAGGTACGGTGATTCTACGTGAACTACGTCACACAGAAAAAGAAACATCATAAGATATCACTAATACACGGAATGTAAACTTGACTACACATGAACTGAATTACAAAAAAGAACAGGGTCTCAAATTTAGAAAACCAACTAGTGCTTGCTTATGGGGAAAGGTGCGTTGGGGTGCTGCATAAAACCAGAGACTGAAATTAGCACAGATAACTTTCCATAAGCCAAATATGTAATAGACAAGACCTACTCCTTGCTCAACGAAATGGACCCAACACCACATATTCAACGCCTAGGAATATACCTGACTAGGAAGAATCTTAAAACCCATGGATATATATGTCTCCGTAAGAGAATCAAGCGTGTGTACAGCGGCCGAAACGCATCAGTGAAAATCCGATAAATCCCATTATCAAAATAAATTTCGAAAACAAAACACAAAGACAGTGAAATAGAGAGCAATTCTTAAATAATTCACTCAGGGCATGTGATGCAACCGGGATTGACCACATCTACACCCAGAGCTGGTTGAGACATAAGGCTGGACACTTCAGGCTGATAGCATTGGTGAGTTTCGGTGAGCAAATGCAGACCCTTTGAAGTCATACTGCATGGTACCCATTCCATGGGTCCCAACTCTCCAGGTTCAAGGGATTCTTCCTCAAGCTAAAACATGCATGGGAAACCCAGAGTATCGTCCACCGTGTGATTGGGAAATGATTTAAAATGCATCTCAGTTTTCGTTTCCTGGTCCTCGGGTTCACCACTCCAGATGCTTTACTAACACTCTACCCGCTTGGAGAGTCAGTGCCTTTAACCTCCTGTTTGGCACAGCTTGCCATTTCTGTACAAGATGAACAGGAATAGGGAGAACCAATGAGAGACTAGCTGTAGGTGTCTGCACGGGCAAATGTAACGCTCATTGCCCACCAGGAAGAGGAATTAAACAAAGGCTCAGTGTGCCCTGCTGGAAACAGATTAGGGCCTGAAGCAATCCTGCGGTTTTGTGCCCAGCTCACAAGAAAGCGAGTTGAAGAAAGGAGCTCATGGGCACTGTACTTCACAAACCTACAGAGTTATAAATGACAGCTATCCTCCAAAAATATATTGAAGTAAGCCTGCGAAGGGGACTTGAAAGCGGGGCAGAATTTCAGGAAAACGATTGCAGGGGGTAGACTGGAATTGCCCTGAAAGCATAGGAAAAGAGGCACAACGTCGACAATGATGCACTTGGCCAAGAAGGGCGTATGCCTTTTTTCCTGAATATATTCAGGAAAAAACGCATACGCCCTTTTTGGCCAACCAAGCAAGCCTGTAAAGGAAATCTGCACTACAATGAAATCTCACTGCCCCCCCCCGGGCAAAAGGGCCATCTGAAAAAAGTGTAAAATCCAGAAAGGTAGGACAGGATATGGAGAACAGGGAGCCTTGTTATGCTGATTGGCAGGATGTAAATTGCCAGCAGCCACCCTGGAGAAGTGTATGGTGTTTCCTGAAACACATAAGAAACAAAGCAACACAGCCTATGGCACTTCCACTTATGGTCCTATAGCTTACGGAAATTAAAATCAAAAACAGACAGCCACCCCAATATTTGGGACGGCTGTGTTCACAAGAAGCTCGTCTATAGTATCAGGTAAATATCCCAGAAAGCAAAAAATGGATAAAGAAGTTGTGGCACGTACGTACAATGCAATATCACTCAGCAATGAAATCTGTGTCATCAGGCCCGTAGCGGCATTGTGAGTGGATGCAGGTACGGTGATTCTACGTGAACTACGTCACACAGAAAAAGAAACATCATAAGATATCACTAATACACGGAATGTAAACTTGACTACACATGAACTGAATTACAAAAAAGAACAGGGTCTCAAATTTAGAAAACCAACTAGTGCTTGCTTATGGGGAAAGGTGCCTTGGGGTGCTGCATAAAACCAGAGACTGAAATTAGCACAGATAACTTTCCATAAGCCAAATATGTAATAGACAAGACCTACTCCTTGCTCAACGAAATGGACCCAACACCACATATTCAACGCCTAGGAATATACCTGACTAGGAAGAATCTTAAAACCCATGGATATATATGTCTCCGTAAGAGAATCAAGCGTGTGTACAGCGGCCGAAACGCAGCAGTGAAAATCCGATAAATCCCATTATCAAAATAAATTTCGAAAACAAAACACAAAGACAGTGAAATAGAGAGCAATTCTTAAATAATTCACTCAGGGCATGTGATGCAACCGGGATTGACCACATCTACACCCAGAGCTGGTTGAGACATAAGGCTGGACACTACAGGCTGATAGCATTGGTGAGTTTCGGTGAGCAAATGCAGACCCTTTGAAGTCATACTGCATGGTACCCATTCCATGGGTCCCAACTCTTCAGGTTCAAGGGGATGCTTCCTCCAGCTAAAACATGCATGGGAAACCCACAGTATGGTCCACCGTGTGATTGGGAAACGATTTAAAATGCATCTCAGTTTTCGTATCCTGGTCCTCGGGTTCACCATTCCAGATGCTTTACTAACACTCTCCCCGCTGGAGAGTCAGTGCCTTTAACCTCCTGTTTGGCACAGCTTGCCATTTCTGTGCAAGATGAACAGGAATAGGGAGAACCATGAGAGACTAGCTGTAGGTGTCTGCACGGGCAAATGTAACGCTCATTGCCAACCAGAAGAGGAATTAAACAAAGGCTCAGCGTGCCCTGCTGAAAATAGATTAGGGCCTGAAGCAATCCTGCGGTTTTGTGCCCCAGCTCACAAGAAAGCGAGTTGAAGAAAGGAGCTCAGGGGCACTGTAATTCACAAACCTGCAGAGTTATAAATGACAGCTATCCTCCAAAAATATATTGAAGTAAGCCTGCGAAGGGGACTTGAAAGCGGGCAGAATTTCAGGAAAACGATTGCAGGGGTAGACTGGAATTGCCCTGAAAGCATAGGAAAAGAGGCAAAACGTCGACAATGATGCACTTGGCCAAAAAGGGCGTATGCGTTTTTTCCTGAATATATTCAGGAAAAAACGCATACGCCCTTTTTGGCCAACCAAGCAAGCCTGTAAAGGAAATCTGTACTACAATGAATTCTCACTGCCCCCCGGGCAAAAGGGCCATCTGACAAAAGTGTAAAATCCAGAAAGGTAGGACAGGATATGGAGAACAGGGAGCCTTGTTATGCTGATTGGCAGGATGTAAATTGCCAGCAGGCACCCTGGAGAAGTGTATGGTGTTTCCTGAAACAAGTAAGAAACAAAGCAACACAGCCTATGGCATTTCCACTTATGGTCCTATAGCTTACGGAAATTAAAATCAAAAACAGACAGCCACCCCAATAATATTTGGGACAGCTGTGTTCACAAGAAGCTCGTCTACAGTACCAGGTAAATATCCCAGAAAGCAAAAAATGGATAAAGAAGTTGTGGCACGTACGTGCAATGCAATATCACTCAGCAATGAAATCTGTGTCATCAGGCCCGTAGCGGCATAGTGAGTGGATGCAGGTACGGTGATTCTACGTGAACTACGTCACACAGAAAAAGAAACATCATAAGATATCACTAATACACGGAATGTAAACTTGACTACACATGAACTGAATTACAAAACAGAACAGGGTCTCAAATTTAGAAAACCAACTAGTGCTTGCTTATGGGGAAAGGTGCCTTGGGGTGCTGCATAAAACCAGAGACTGAAATTAGCACAGATAACTTTCCATAAGCCAAATATGTAATAGACAAGACCTACTCCGTGATCAACGAAATGGACTCAACACCATATATTCAACGCCTAGGAATATACCTGACTAGGAAGAATCTTAAAATCCATGGATTTATATGTCTCCGTAAGAGAATCAAGCGTGTGTACAGCGACATAAACGCAGCAGTGAAAATCCGATAAATCCCATTATCAAAATAAATTTCAAAAACAAAACACAAAGACAGTGAAATAGAGAGCAATTCTTAAATAGTTCACTCAGGGCATGTGATGCAACCGGGATTGACCACATCTACACCCAGAGCTGGTTGAGACATAAGGCTGGACACTTCAGGCTGATAGCATTGGTGAGTTTCGGTGAGCAAATGCAGACCCTTTGAAGTCATACTGCATGGTACCTATTCCATGGGTCCCAACTCTTCAGGTTCAAGGGATTCTTCCTCCAGCTAAAACATGCATGGGAAACCCACAGTATGGTCCACCGTGTGATTGGGAAACGATTTAAAATGCACCTCAGTTTTCGTATCCTGTTCCTCGGGTTCACCATTCCAGATGCTTTACTAAGACTCTCCCTGCTTGGAGAGTCAGTGCCTTTAACCTCCTGTTTGGCACAGCTTGCAATTTCTGTGCAAGATGAACAGGAATAGGGAGAACCAATGAGAGACTAGCTATAGATGTCTGCACGGGCAAATGTAACGCTCATTTCCCACCAGGAAGAGGAATTAAACAAAGGCTCAGTGTGCCCTGCTGGAAACAGATTAGGGCCTGAAGCAATCCTGCGGTTTTGTGCCCAGCTCACAAGAAAGCGAGTTGAAGAAAGGAGCTCAGAGGCACTGTAATTCACAAACCTGCAGAGTTATAAATGACAGCTATCCTCCAAAAATATATTGAAGTAAGCCTGCGAAGGGGACTTGAAAGCGGGGCAGAATTTCAGGAAAACGATTGCAGGGGGTAGACTGGAATTGCCCTGAAAGCATAGGAAAAGAGGCAGAACGTCGACAATGATGCACTTGGCCAAAAAGGGCGTATGCGTTTTTTCCTGAATATATTCAGGAAAAAACGAATACGCCCTTTTTGGCCAACCAAGCAGGCCTGTAAAGGAAATCTGCACTACAATGAAGTCTCACTGCCCCACGGGCAAAAGGGCCATCTGAAAAAAGTGTAAAATCCAGAAAGGTAGGACAGGATATGGAGAACAGGGAGCCTTGTTATGCTGATTGGCAGGATGTAAATTGCCAGCAGCCACCCTGGAGAAATGTATGGTGTTTCCTGAAACACGTAAGAAACAAAGCAACACAGCCTATGGCACTTCCACTTATGGTCCTATAGCTTACGGAAATTAAAATCAAAAACAGACAGCCACCCCAATATTTGGGACAGCTGTGTTCACAAGAAGCTCGTCTACAGTACCAGGTAAATATCCCAGAAAGCAAAAAATGGATAAAGAAGTTGTGGCACGTACGTGCAATGCAATATCACTCAGCAATGAAATCTGTGTCATCAGGCCCGTAGCGGCATAGTGAGTGGATGCAGGTACGGTGATTCTACGTGAACTACGTCACACAGAAAAAGAAACATCATAAGATATCACTAATACACGGAATGTAAACTTGACTACACATGAACTGAATTACAAAACAGAACAGGGTCTCAAATTTAGAAAACCAACTAGTGCTTGCTTATGGGGAAAGGTGCCTTGGGGTGCTGCATAAAACCAGAGACTGAAATTAGCACAGATAACTTTCCATAAGCCAAATATGTAATAGACAAGACCTACTCCGTGATCAACGAAATGGACTCAACACCACATATTCAACGCCTAGGAATATACCTGACTAGGAGAATCTTAAAATCCATGGATTTATATGTCTCCGTAAGAGAATCAAGCGTGTGTACAGCGGCATAAACGCAGCAGTGAAAATCCGATAAATCCCATTATCAAAATAAATTTCAAAAACAAAACACAAAGACAGTGAAATAGAGAGCAATTCTTAAATAGTTCACTCAGGGCATGTGATGCAACCGGGATTGACCACATCTACACCCAGAGCTGGTTGAGACATAAGGCTGGACACTTCAGTCTGATAGCATTGGTGAGTTTCGGTGAGCAAATGCAGACCCTTTGAAGTCATACTGCATGGTACCTATTCCATGGGTCCCAACTCTTCAGGTTCAAGGGATTCTTCCTCCAGCTAAAACATGCATGGGAAACCCACAGTATGGTCCACCGTGTAATTGGGAAACGATTTAAAATGCACCTCAGGTTTCGTATCCTGTTCCTCGGGTTCACCATTCCAGATGCTTTACTAAGACTCTCCCTGCTTGGAGAGTCAGTGCCTTTAACCTCCTGTTTGGCACAGCTTTCAATTTCTGTGCAAGATGAACAGGAATAGGGAGAACCAATGAGAGACTAGCTATAGATGTCTGCACGGGCAAATGTAACGCTCATTTCCCACCAGGAAGAGGAATTAAACAAAGGCTCAGTGTGCCCTGCTGGAAACAGATTAGGGCCTGAAGCAATCCTGCGGTTTTGTGCCCAGCTCACAAGAAAGCGAGTTGAAGAAAGGAGCTCAGAGGCACTGTAATTCACAAACCTGCAGAGTTATAAATGACAGCTATCCTCCAAAAATATATTGAAGTAAGCCTGCGAAGGGGACTTGAAAGCGGGGCAGAATTTCAGGAAAACGATTGCAGGGGGTAGACTGGAATTGCCCTGAAAGCATAGGAAAAGAGGCAGAACGTCGACAATGATGCACTTGGCCAAAAAGGGCGTATGCGTTTTTTCCTGAATATATTCAGGAAAAAACGCATACGCCCTTTTTGGCCAACCAAGCAGGCCTGTAAAGGAAATCTGCACTACAATGAAGTCTCACTGCCCCACGGGCAAAAGGGCCATCTGAAAAAAAGTGTAAAATACAGAAAGGTAGGACAGGATATGGAGAACAGGGAGCCTTGTTATGCTGATTGGCAGGATGTAAATTGCCAGCAGCCACCCTGGAGAAATGTATGGTGTTTCCTGAAACACGTAAGAAACAAAGCAACACAGCCTATGGCACTTCCACTTATGGTCCTATAGCTTACGGAAATTAAAATCAAAAACAGACAGCCACCCCAATATTTGGGATGGCTGTGTTCACAAGAAGCTCGTCTACAGTATCAAATAAATATCCCAGAAAGCAAAAAATGGATAAAGAAGTTGTGGCACGTACGAACAATGCAATATCACTCAGCAATGAAATCTGTGTCATCAGGCCCGAAGCGGCATAGTGAGTGGATGCAGGTACGGTGATTCTACGTGAACTACGTCACACAGAAAAAGAAACATCATAAGATATCACTAATACACGGAATGTAAACTTGAATACACATGAACTGAATTACAAAACAGAACAGGGTCTCAAATTTAGGAAACCAACTAGTGCTTGCTTATGGGGAAAGGTGCCTTGGGGTGCTGCATAAAACCAGAGACTGAAATTAGCACAGATAACTTTCCATAAGCCAAATATGTAATAGACAAGACCTACTCCTTGTTCAACGAAATGGACCCAACACCACATATTCAACGCCTAGGAATATACCTGACTAGGAAGAATCTTAAAACCCATGGATATATATGTTTCCATAAGAGAATCAAGCGTGTGTACAGCGGCATAAACGCAGCAGTGAAAATCCCATAAATCCCATTATCAAAATAAATTTCAAAAACAAAACACAAAGACAGTGAAATAGAGAGCAATTCTTAAATAATTCACTCAGGGCATGTGATGCAACCGGGATTTAACACATCTACACCCAGAGCTGGTTGAGACATAAGGCTGGACACTTCAGGCTGATAGCATTGGTGAGTTTCGGTGAGCAAATGCAGACCCTTTGAAGTCATACTGCATGGTACCCATTCCATGGGTCCCAACTCTCCAGGTTCAAGGGATTCTTCCTCCAGCTAAAACATGCATGGGAAACCCAGAGTATCGTCCACCGTGTGATTGGGAAACGATTTAAAATGCATCTCAGTTTTCGTATCCTGGTCCTCGGGTTCACCATTCCAGATGCTTTACTAACACTCTCCCCGCTTGGAGAGTCAGTGCCTTTAACCTCCTCTTTGGCACAGCTTGCAATTTCTGTGCAAGATGAACAGGAATAGGGAGAACCAATGAGAGACTAGCTGTAGGTGTCTGCACGGGCAAATGTAAAGCTCATTGCCCACCAGGAAGAGGAATTAAACAAAGGCTCAGTGTGCCCTGCTGGAAACAGATTAGGGCCTGAAGCAATCCTGCGGTTTTGTGCCCAGCTCACAAGAAAGCGAGTTGAAGAAAGGAGCTCAGGGGCACTGTAATTCACAAACCTGCAGAGTTATAAATGACAGCTATCCTCCAAAAATATATTGAAGTAAGCCTGCGAAGGGGACTTGAAAGCGGGGCAGAATTTCAGGAAAACGATTGCAGGGGGTAGACTGGAATTGCCCTGAAAGCATAGGAAAAGAGGCAGAACGTCGACAATGATGCACTTGGCCAAAAAGGGCGTATGCGTTTTTTCCTGAATATATTCAGGAAAAAACGCATACTCCCTTTTTGGCCAACAAAGCAAGCCTGTAAAGGAAATCTGCACTACAATGAAATCTCACTGCCCCCCGGGCAAAAGGGCCATCTGAAAAAAGTGTAAAATCCAGAAAGTTAGGACAGGATATGGAGAACAGGGAGCCTTGTTATGCTGATTGGCAGGATGTAAATTGCCAGCAGCCACCCTGGAGAAGTGTATGGTGTTTCCTGAAACACGTAAGAAACAAAGCAACACAGCCTATGGCACTTCCACTTATGGTCCTATAGCTTACGGAAATTAAAATCAAAAACAGACAGCCACACCAATATTTGGGACGGCTGTGTTCACAAGAAGCTCGTCTACAGTATCAGGTAAATATCCCAGAAATCAAAAAATGGATAAAGAAGTTGTGGCACGTACGTTCAATGCAATATCACTCAGCAATGAAATCTGTGTCATCAGGCCCGTAGCGGCATAGTGAGTGGATGCAGGTACGGTGGTTGTACGTGAACAACGTCACACAGAAAAAGAAACATCATAAGATATCACTAATACACGGAATGTAAACTTGACTACACATGAACTGAATTACAAAACAGAACAGGGTCTCAAATTTAGAAAACCAACTAGTGCTTGCTTATGGGGAAAGGTGCCTTGGGGTGCTGCATATAACCAGAGACTGAAATTAGCACAGATAACTTTCCATAGGCCAAATATGTAATAGACAAGACCTACTCCTTGCTCAACGAAATGGACTCAACACCACATATTCAACGCCTAGGAATATACCTGACTAGGAAGAATCTTAAAACCCATGGATATATATGTCTCGGTAAGAGAATCAAGCGTGTGTACAGCGGCGGAAACGCAGCAGGGAAAATCCGATAAATCCCATTATCAAAATAAATTTCGAAAACAAACACAAAGACAGTGAAATAGAGAGCAATTCTTAAATAATTCACTCAGGGCATGTGATGCAACCGGGATTGACCACATCTACACCCAGAGCTGGTTGAGACATAAGGCTGGACACTTCAGGCTGATAGCATTGGTGAGTTTCGGTGAGCAAATGCAGACCCTTTGAAGTCATACTGCATGGTACCCAAGCCATGGGTCCCAACTCTCCAGGTTCAAGGCATTCTTCCTCCAGCTAAAACATGCATGGGAAACCCAGAGTATCGTCCACCATGTGATTGGGAAACGATTTAAAATGCATCTCAGTTTTCGTATCCTGGTCCTCGGGTTCACCATTCCAGATGCTTTACTAACACTCTCCCCGCTTGGAGAGTCAGAGCCTTTAACCTCCTGTTTGGAACAGCTTGCAATTTCTGTGCAAGATGAACAGGAATAGGGAGAACCAATGAGAGACTAGCTGTAGGTGTCTGCACGGGCAAATGTAACGCTCATTTCCCACCAGGAAGAGGAATTAACCAAAGGCTCAGCGTGCCCTGCCGGAAACAGATTAGGGCCTGAAGCAATCCTGCGGTTTTGTGCCCAGCTCACAAGAAAGCGGGTTGAAGAAAGGAGCTCAGGGGCACTGTATTTCACAAACCTTCAGAGTTATAAATGAAAGCTATCCTCCAAAAATATATTGAAGTAAGCCTGCGGAGGGGACTTGAAAGCGGGGCAGAATTTCAGGAAAACGATTGCAGGGGGTAGACTGGAAGTGCCCTGTAAGCATAGGAAAAGAGGCAGAACGTCAACAATGATGCACTTGGCCAAAAAGGGCGTATGCGTTTTTTCCTGAATATATTCAGGAAAAAACGCATACGCCCTTTTTGGCCAACCAAGCAAGCCTGTAAAGGAAATCTGCACTGCAATGAAATCTCACTGCCCCCCCGGGCAAAAGGGCCATCTGAAAAAAGTGTAAAATCCAGAAAGTTAGGACAGGATATGGAGAACAGGGAGCCTTGTTATGCTGATTGGCAGGATGTAAATTGTGAACAGCCACCCTGGAGAAGTGTATGGTGTTTCCTGAAACACGTAAGAAATAAAGCAACATAGCCTATGGCAATTGCAATTATGGTCCTATTGCTTAGGGAAATTAAAATCAAAAACGGAGAGCCACCCCAAAGTTTGGGACGGCTGTGTTCCCAAGAAGCTCGTCTACAGTACCAGGTAAATATCCCAGAAAGCAAAAAATGGAAAAAGAAGTTGTGGCACGTACGTGCAATGCAATATCACTCAGCAATGAAATCTGTGTCATCAGGCCGGTAGCGGCATAGTGAGTGGATGCAGGTACGGTGATTCTACGTGAACTACGTCACACAGAAAAAGAAACATCATAAGATATCACTAATACAGGGAATGTAAACTTGACTACACATGAACTGAATTACAAAACAGAACAGGGTCATAAATTTAGAAAACCAACTAGTGCTTGTTTATGGGGCAAGGTGCCTTGGGTTGCTGCATAAAAGCAGAGACTGAAATTAGCACAGATAACATTCCATAAGCCAAATATGTAATAGACAAGACCTACTCCTTGCTCAACGAAAAGGACTCAACACCACATATTCAACGCCTAGCAATATACCTGACTAGGAATAATCTTAAAACCCATGGATTTATATGTCTCCCTAAGAGAATCAAGCGTGTGTACTGCGGCATAAACGCAGCAGTGAAAATCCGATAAATCCCATTATCAAAATAAATTTCAAAAACAAAACACAAAGACAGTGAAATAGAGAGCAATTCTTAAATAATTCACTCAGGGCATGTGATGCAACCGGGATTGACCACATCTACACCCAGAGCTGGTTGAGACATAAGGCTGGACACTTCAGGCTGATAGCATTGGTGAGTTTCGGTGAGCAAATGCAGACCCTTTGAAGTCATACTGCATGGTACCTATTCCACGGGTCCCAATACTTCAGGTTCAAGGGATTCTTCCTCCAGCTAAAACATGCATGGGAAACCCAGAGTATCGTCCACCGTGTGATTGGGAAACGATTTAAAATGCATCTCAGTTTTCGTATCCTGTTCCTCGGGTTCACCATTCCAGATGCTTTACTAACACTCTTCCCGCTTGGAGAGTCAGTGCCTTTAACCTCCTCTTTGGCACAGCTTGCAATTTCTGTGCAAGATGAACAGGAATAGGGAGAACCAATGAGAGACTAGCTGTAGGTGTCTGCACGGGCAAATGTAACGCTCATTGCCCACCAGGAAGAGGAATTAAACAAAGGCTCAGTGTGCCCTGCTGGAAACAGATTAGGGCCTGAAGCAATCCTGCGGTTTTGTGCCCAGCTCACAAGAAAGCGAGTTGAAGAAAGGAGCTCAGGGGCACTGTAATTCACAAACCTACAGAGTTATAAATGACAGCTATCTTCCAAAAGTATACTGAAGTAAGCCTGCGTAGGGGTCTTGAAAGCGGGCCAGAATTTCAGGAAAACGATTGCAGGGGGTAGACTGGAATTGCCCTGAAAGCATAGGAAAAGAGGCACAACATCGACAATGATGCACTTGGCCAAAAAGGGCGTATGCGTTTTTTCCTGAATATATTCAGGAAAAAACGCATATGCCCTTTTTGGCCAACCAAGCAAGCCTGTAAAGGAAATCTGCACTACAATGAAGTCTCACTGCCCCCCGGGCAAGAGGGACATCTGAAAAAAGAGTAAAATCCAGAAAGGTAGGACAGGATATGGAGAAGAGGGAGCCTTGTTATGCTGATTGGCAGGATGTAAATTGCCAACAGCCACCCTGGAGAAGTGTATGGTGTTTCCTGAAACACGTAAGAAATAAAGCAACACAGCCTATGGCAATTGCACTTATGGTCCTATTCCTAAGAGAAATTAAAATCAAAAACAGAGAGCCACCCCAAAGTTTGGGACGGCTGTGTTCCCAAGAAGCTCGTCTACAGTACCAGTAAATATCCCAGAAAGCAAAAAATGGATAAAGAAGTTGTGGCACGTACGTGCAATGCAATATCACTCAGCAATGAAATCTGTGTCATCAGGCCCGTAGCGGCATAGTGAGTGGATGCAGGTACGGTGATTCTACGTGAACTACGTCACACAGAAAAAGAAACATCATAAGATATCTCTAATACACGGAATGTAAACTTGACTACACATGAACTGAATTACAAAACAGAACAGGGTCTCAAATTTACAAAAACCAACTAGTGCTTGCTTATGGGGAAAGGTGCCTTGGGGTGCTGCATAAAACCAGAGACTGAAATTAGCACAGATAACTTTCCATAAGCCAAATATGTAATAGAAAAGACCTACTCCTTGTTCAACGAAATGGACCCAACACCACATATTCAACGCCTAGGAATATACCTGACTAGGAAGAATCTTAAAACCCATGGATATATATGTCTCCGTAAGAGAATCAAGCGTGTGTACAGCGGCATAAACGCAGCAGTGAAAATCCGATAAATCCCTTTATCAAAATAAATTTCGAAAACAAAACACAAAGACAGTGAAATCGAGTGCAATTCTTAAATAATTCACTCAGGGCATGTGATGCAACCGGGATTTAACACATCTACACCCAGAGCCGGTTGAGACATAAGGCTGGACACTTCAGGCTGATAGCACTGGTGAGTTTCGGTGAGCAAATGCAGACCCTTTGAAGTCATACTGCATGGTACACATTCCATGGGTCCCAACTCTCCAGGTTCAAGGGATTCTTCCTCCAGCTAAAACATGCATGGGAAACCCAGAGTATCGTCCACCGTGTGATTGGGAAACGATTTAAAATGCATCTCAGTTTTCGTATCCTGGTCCTCGGGTTCACCATTCCAGATGCTTTACTAACTCTCCCCGCTTGGAGAGTCAGTGCCTTTAACCTCCTGTTTGGCACAGCTTGCAATTTCTGTGCAAGATGAACAGGAATAGGGAGAACCAATGAGAGACTAGCTGTAGGTGTCTGCACGGGCAAATGTAACGCTCATTTCCCACCAGGAAGAGGAATTAACCAAAGGCTCAGCGTGCACTGCCGGAAACAGATTAGGGCCTGAAGCAATCCTGCAGTTTTGTGCCCAGCTCACAAGAAAGCGAGTTGAAGAAAGGAGCTCAGGGGCACTGTAATTCACAAACCTGCAGAGTTATAAATGACAGCTATCCTCCAAAAATATATTGAAGTAAGCCTGCGAAGGGGACTTGAAAGCGGGGCAGAATTTCAGGAAAACGATTGCAGGGGGTAGACTGGAATTGCCCTGTAAGCATAGGAAAAGAGGCAGAACGTCGACAATGATGCACTTGGCCAAAAAGGGCGTATGCGTTTTTTCCTGTATATATTCAGGAAAAAACGCATACGCCCTTTTTGGCCAACCAAGCAAGCCTGTAAAGGAAATCTGCACTACAATGAAATCTCACTGCCCCCCAGGGCAAAAGGGCCATCTGAAAAAAGTGTAAAATCCAGAAAGGTAGGACAGGATATGGAGAACAGGGAGCCTTGTTATGCTGATTGGCAGGATGTAAATTGCCAGCAGCCACCCTGGAGAAGTGTATGGTGTTTCCTGAAACACGTAAGAAACAAAGCAACACAGCCTATGGCACTTCCACTTATGGTCCTATAGCTTACGGAAATTAAAATCAAAAACAGACAGCCACCCCAATATTTGGGACGGCTGTGTTCACAAGAAGCTCGTCTACAGTATCAGGTAAATATCCCAGAAAGCAAAAAATGGATAAAGAAGTTGTGGCACGTACGTGCAATGCAATATCACTCAGCAATGAAATCTGTGTCATCAGGCCCGTAGCGGCATAGTAAGTGGATGCAGGTACGGTGATTCTACGTGAACTACGTCACACAGAAAAAGAAACATCATAAGATATCACTAATACACGGAATGTAAACTTGAGAACACATGAACTGAATTACAAAACAGAACAGGGTCTCAAATTTAGGAAACCAACTAGTGCTTGCTTATGGGGAAAGTTGCCTTGGGGTGCTGCATAAAACCAGAGACTGAAATTAGCACAGATAACTTTCCATAAGCCAAATATATAATAGACAAGACCTACTCCTTGTTCAACGAAATGGACCCAACACCACATATTCAACGCCTAGGAATATACCTGACTAGGAAGAATCTTAAAACCCATGGATATATATGTCTCCGTAAGAGAATCAAGCGTGTGTACAGCGGCATAAACGCAGCAGTGAAAATCCGATAAATCCCATTATCAAAATAAATTTCGAAAACAAAACACAAAGACAGTGAAATCGAGTGCAATTCTTAAATAATTCACTCAGGGCATGTGATGCAACCGGGATTTAACACATCTACACCCAGAGCTGGTTGAGACATAAGGCTGGACACTTCAGGCTGATAGCATTGGTGAGTTTCGGTGAGCAAATGCAGACCCTTTGAAGTCATACTGCATGGTACACATTCCATGGGTCCCAACTCTCCAGGTTCAAGGGATTCTTCCTCCAGCTAAAACATGCATGGGAAACCCAGAGTATCGTCCACCGTGTGATTGGGAAACGATTTAAAATGCATCTCAGTTTTCGTATCCTGGTCCTCGGGTTCACCATTCCAGATGCTTTACTAACACTCTCCCCGCTTGGAGAGTCAGTGCCTTTAACCTCCTCTTTGGCACAGCTTGCAATTTCTGTGCAAGATGAACAGGAATAGGGAGAACCAATGAGAGACTAGCTGTAGGTGTCTGCACGGGCAAATGTAACGCTCATTGCCCACCAGGAAGAGGAATTATCCAAACGCTCACTGTGCCCTGCCGGAAACAGATTAGGGCCTGAAGCAATCCTGCGGGTTTGTGCCCAGCTCACAAGAAAGCGAGTTGAAGAAAGGAGCTCAGGGGCACTGTAATTCACAAACCTGCAGAGTTATAAATGACAGCTATCCTCCAAAAATATATTGAAGTAAGCCTGCGAAGGGGACTTGAAAGCGGGGCAGAGTTTCAGGAAAACCACTGCATGGGGTAGACTGGAATTGCCCTGAAAGCATAGGAAAAGAGGCACAACGTCGACAATGATGCACTTGGCCAAAAAGGGCGTATGCGTTTTTTCCTGAATATATTCAGGAAAAAACGCATACGCCCCTTTTGGCCAACCAAGCAATCCTGTAAAGGAAATCTGCACTACAATGAAATCTCACTGCCCCCCCGGGCAAAAGGGCCATCTGAAAAAAGTGTAAAATCCAGAAAGGTAGGACAGGATATGGAGAACAGGGAGCCTTGTTATGCTGATTGGCAGGATGTAAATTGCCAGCAGCCACTCTGGCGAATTGTATGGTGTGTCCTGAAACAGGTAAGGAACAAAGCAACACAGCCTACGGCACTTCCACTTATGGTCTTATAGCTTACGGAAATTAAAATCAAACACAGACAGCCACCCCAATATTTGGGACGGCTGTGTTCACAAGAAGCTCGTCTACAGTATCAGGTAAATATCCCAGAAAGCAAAAAATGGATAAAGAAGTTGTGGCACGTACGTGCAATGCAGTATCACTCAGCAATGAAATCTGTGTCATCAGGCCCGTAGCGGTTAGTGAGTGGATGCATGTACGGTGATTCTACGTGAACTACGTCACACAGAAAAAGAAACATTATAAGATATCACTGATACACGGAATGTAAACTTGACTACACATGAACTGAATTACAAAACAGAACAGTGTCTCAAATTTAGAAAACCAACTAGAGCTTGCTTATGGGGAAAGGTGCGTTGGGGTGCTGCATAAAACCAGAGACTGAAATTAGCACAGATAACTTTCCATAAGCCATATATATAATAGACAAGACCTACCACTTGCTCAAAGAAATAGACCCAACACCACATGTTCAACGCCTAGGAATATACATGACTAAGAAGAATCTTAAAACCCATGGATATATATGTTTCCGTAAGAGAATCAAGCGTGTGTACAGCGGCCGAAATGCAGCAGTGATAATCCGATAAATCCCATTAACAAAATAAATTTCGAAAACAAAACACAAAGACAGTGAAATAGAGAGCAATTCTTAAATAATTCACTCAGGGCATGTGATGCAACCGGGATTGACCACATCTACACCCAGAGCTGGTTGAGACATAAGGCTGGACACTTCAGGCTGATAGCATTGGTGAGTTTTGGTGAGCAAATGCAGACCCTTTGAAGTCATACTGCATGGTACCCATTCCATGGGTCCCAACTCTCCAGGTTCAAGGGATTCTTCCTCCAGCTAAAACATGCATGGGAAACCCAGAGTATGGTCCACCGTGTGATTGGGAAACGATTTAAAATGCATCTCAGTTTTCGTATCCTGGTCCTCGGGTTCACCATTCCAGATGCTTTACTAACACTCTCCCCTCTTGGAGAGTCAGTGCCTTTAACCTCCTGTTTGGCACAGCTTGCAATTTCTGTGTAAGATGAACAGGAATAAGGAGAACCAATGAGAGACTAGCTGTAGGTGTCTGCACGGGCAAATGTAATGCTCATTTCCCACCAGGAATAGGAATTATCCAAAGGCTCACTGTGCCCTGCCGGAAACAGATTAGGGCCTGAAGCAATCCTGCGGTTTTGTGCCCAGCTCACAAGAAAGCGAGTTGAAGAAAGGAGCTCAGGGGCACTGTAATTCACAAACCTGCAGAGTTATAAATGACAGCTATCCTCCAAAAATATATTGAAGTAAGCCTGCGAAGGGGACTTGAAAGCGGGGCAGAGTTTCAGGAAAACCACTGCATGGGGTAGACTGGAATTGCCCTGAAAGCATAGGAAAAGAGGCACAAAGTCGACAATGATGCACTTGGCCAAAAAGGGCGTATGCGTTTTTTCCTGAATATATTCAGGAAAAAACGCATACGCCCTTTTTGGCCAACCAAGCAAGGCTGTTAAAGAAATCTGCACTACAATGAAGTCTCACTGCCCCCAGGCAAAAGGGCCATCTGAAAAAAGTGTAAAATCCAGAAAGGTAGGACAGGATATGGAGAACAGGGAGCCTTGTTATGCTGATTGGCAGGATGTAAATTGCCAGCAGCCACCCTGGAGAAGTGTATGGTGTTTCCTGAAACACGTAAGAAACAGAGCAACACAGCCTATGGCATTTCCACTTATGGTCCTATAGCTTACGGAAATTAAAATCAAAAACAGACAGCCACCCCAATATTTGGGATGGCTGTGTTCACAAGAAGCTCGTCTACAGTACCAGGTAAATATCACAGAAAGCAAAAATGGATAAAGAAATTGTGGCACATACGTGCAATGCAATATCACTCAGCAATGAAATCTGTGTCATCAGGCCCGTAGCGGCACAGTGAGTGGATGCAGGTACAGTGATTCTACATGAACTATGTCACACAGAAAAAGAAACATCATAAGATATCACTAATACACGGAATGTAAACTTGACTACACATGAACTGAATTACAAAACAGAACAGGGTCTCAAATTTAGAAAACCAACTAGTGCTTGCTTATGGGGAAAGGTGCCTTTGGGTGCTGCATAAAACCAGAGACTGAAATTAGCACAGATAACTTTCCATAAGACAAATATGTAATAGACAAGACCTACTCCTTGCTCAACGAAATGGACCCAACACCACATATTCAACGCATATGTATATACCTGACTAGGAAGAATCTTAAAACCCATGGATATATATGTCTCCGTAAGAGAATCAAGCGTGTGTACAGCGGCCGAAACGCAGCAGTGAAAATCCGATAAATCCCATTATCAAAATAAATTTCGAAACAAAACACAAAGACAGTGAAATAGAGAGCAATTCTTAAATAATTCACTCAGGGCATGTGATGCAACCGGGATTGACCACATCTACACCCAGAGCTGGTTGAGACATAAGGCTGGACACTTCAGGCTGATAGCATTGGTGAGTTTCGGTGAGCAAATGCAGACCCTTTGAAGTCATACTGCATGGTACCCATTCCATGGGTCCCAACTCTCCAGGTTCAAGGGATTCTTCCTCCAGCTAAAACATGCATGGGAAACCAAGAGTATCGTCCACCGTGTGATTGGGAAATGATTTAAAATGCATCTCAGTTTTCGTATCCTGGTCCTCGGGTTCACCATTCCAGATGCTTTACTAACACTCTCCCCGCTTGTAGAGTCAGTGCCTTTAACCTCCTGTTTGGCACAGCTTGCAATTTCTGTGCAAGATGAACAGGAATAGGGAGAACCAATGAGAGACTAGCTGTAGGTGTCTGCACGGGCAAATGTAACGCTCATTGACCACCAGGAAGAGGAATTATCCAAAGGCTCACTGTGCCCTGCCGGAAACAGATTAGGGCCTGAAGCAATACTGCGGGTTTGTGCCCAGCTCACAAGAAAGCGAGTTGAAGAAAGGAGCTCAGGGCCACTGTAATTCACAAACCTGCAGAGTTATAAATGACAGCTATCCTCCAAAAATATATTGAAGTAAGCCTGCGAAGGGGACTTGAAAGCGGGGCAGAGTTTCAGGAAAACCACTGCATGGGGTAGACTGGAATTGCCCTGAAAGCATAGGAAAAGAGGCACAACGTCGACAATGATGCACTTGGCCAAAAAGGGCGTATGCGTTTTTTCCTGAATATATTCAGGAAAAAACGCATACGCCCTTTTTGGCCAACTAAGCAAGGGTGTTAAAGAAATCTGCACTACAATGAAGTCTCACTGCCCCCCAGCAAAAGGGCCATCTGAAAAAAGTGTAAAATCCAGAAATGTAGGACAGGATATGGAGAACAGGGAGCCTTGTTATGCTGATTGGCAGGATGTAAATTGCCAGCAGCCACTCTGGAGAAGTGTATGGTGTGTCCTGAAACACGTAAGGAACAAAGCAACACAGCCTACGGCACTTCCACTTATGGTCTTATAGCTTACGGAAATTAAAATCAAAAACAGACAGCCACCCCAATATTTGGGACGGCTGTGTTCACAAGAAGCTCGTCTACAGTATCAGGTAAATATCCCAGAAAGCAAAAAATGGATAAAGAAGTTGTGGCACGTACGTACAATGCAATATCACTCAGCAATGAAATCTGTGTCATCAGGCCCGTAGCAGCATAGTGAGTGGATGCAGGTACGGTGATTCTACGTGAACTACGTCACACAGAAAAAGAAACATCATAAGATATCACTAATACACGGAATGTAAACTTGACTACACATGAACTGAATTACAAAACAGAACAGGGTCTCAAATTTAGAAAACCAACTAGTGCTTGCTTATGGGGAAAGGTGCCTTGGGGTGCTGCATAAAACCAGAGACTGAAATTAGCACAGATAACATTCCATAAGCCAAATATGTAATAGACAAGACCTACTCCTTGCTCAACGAAATGGACTCAACACCACATATTCAACGCCTAGGAATATACCTGACTAGGAAGAATCTTAAAACCCATGGATATATATGTCTCCGTAAGAGAATCAAGCGTGTGTACAGCGGCCGAAACGCAGCAGTGAAAATCCGATAAATCCCATTATCAAAATAAATTTCGAAAACAAAACACAAAGACAGTGAAATAGAGAGCAATTCTTAAATAATTCACTCAGGGCATGTGATGCAACCGGGATTGACCACATCTACACCCAGAGCTGGTTGAGACATAAGGCTGGAAACTTCAGCCTGATAGCATTGGTGAGTTTCGGGGAGCAAATGCAGACCCTTTGAAGTCATACTGCATGGTACCCATTCCATGGGTCCCAACTCTCCAGGTTCAAGGGATTCTTCCTCCAGCTAAAACATGCATGGGAAACCCAGAGTATCGTCCACCGTGTGATTGAGAAACGATTTAAAATGCATCTAAGTTTTGGTATCCTGGTCCTCGTGTTCACCATTCCAGATGCTTTACTAACACTCGCCCCGCTTGGAGAGTCAGTGCCTTTAACCTCCTGTTTGGCACAGCTTGCAATTTCTGTGCAAGATGAACAGGAATAGGGAGAACCAATGAGAGACTAGCTGTAGGTGTCTGCACGGGCAAATGTAACGCTCATTGCCCACCAGGAAGAGGAATTAAACAAAGGCTCAGCGTGCCCTGCTGAAAACAGATTAGGGCCTGAAGCAATCCTTTGGTTTTGCTTCCAGCTCACAAGAAAGCGAGTTGAAGAAAGGAGCTCAGGGGCACTCTAATTCAGAAACCTGCAGAGTTATAAATGACAGCTCTCCTCCAAAAATATATTGAAGTAAGCCTGCGAAGGGGACTTGAAAGCAGGGCTTAATTTCAGGAAAAAGATTGCAGGGGGTAGACTGGAATTGCCCTGAAAGCATAGGAAAAGAGGCACAATGTCGACAATGATGCACTTGGCCAAAAAGTGCGTATGCGTTTTTTCCTGAATATATTCAGGAAAAAACGCATACCCACTTTTTGGCCAACCAAGCAAGCCTGTAAAGAAATCTGCACTACAATGAAGTCTCACTGCCCCCCGGGCAAAAGGGCCATCTGAAAAAAGTGTAAAATCCAGAAAGGTAGGACAGGATATGGAGAACAGTGAGCTTTGTTATGCCGATTGGCAGGATGTAAATTGCCAACAGCCAACCTGGAGAAGTGTATGGTGTTTCCTGAAACACGTAAGAAATAAAGCAACACAGCCTATGGCACTTGCACTTATGGTCCTATAGCTTAGGGAAATTAAAATCAAACACAGACAGCCACCCCAATGTTTGGGACGGCTGTGTTCACAGGAAGCTCGTCTACAGTACCAGGTAAATATCCCAGAAAGCAAAAAATGGATAAAGAAGTTGTGGCACGTACGTGCAATGCAATATCACTCAGCAATGAAATCTGTGTCATCAGGCCGGTAGCGGTTAGTGAGGGGATGCATGTACGGTGATTCTACGTGAACTACGTCACACAGAAATAGAAACATCATAAGATATCACTGATACACGGAATGTAAACTTGACTACACATGAACTGAATTACAAAACAGAACAGGGTCTCAAATTTAGAAAACCAACTAGAGCTTGCTTATGGGGAAAGGTGCGTTGGGGTGCTGCATAAAACCAGAGACTGAAATTAGCACAGATAACTTTCCATAAGCCAAATATATAATAGACAAGACCTACCACTTGGTCAAAGAAATAGACCCAACACCACATGTTCAACGCCTAGGAATATACATGACTAAGAAGAATCTTAAAACCCATGGATATATATGTTTCCGTAAGAGAATCAGGCATGTGTACAGCGGCCGAAACGCAGCAGTGATAATCCGATAAATCCCAGTATCAAAATAAATTTCGAAAACAAAACACAAAGACAGTGAAATAGAGAGCAATTCTTAAATAATTCACTCAAGGCATGTGATGCAACAGGGATTGACCACATCTACACCCAGAGCTGGTTGAGACATAAGGCTGGACACTTCAGGCTGATAGCATTGGTGAGTTTTGGTGAGCAAATGCAGACCCTTTGAAGTCATACTGCATGGTACCCATTCCATGGGTCCCAACTCTCCAGATTCAAGGGATTCTTCATCCAGCTAAAACATGCATGGGAAAACCAGAGTATGGTCCACCGTGTGATTGGGAAACGATTTAAAATGCATCTCAGTTTTCGTATCCTGGTCCTCGGGTTCACCATTCCAGATGCTTTACTAACACTCTCCCCGCTTGGAGAGTCAGTGCCTTTAACCTCCTGTTTGGCACAGCTTGCAATTTCTGTGCAAGATGAACAGGAATAGGGAGAACCAATGAGAGACTAGCTGTAGGTGTCTGTACGGGCAAATGTAACGCTCATTTCCCACAGGAAGAGGAATTATCCAAAGGCTCACGGTGCCCTGCCGGAAACAGATTAGGGCCTGAAGCAATCCTGCGGTTTTGTGCCCAGCTCACAAGAAAGCGAGTTGAAGAAAGGAGCTCAGGGGCACTGTACTTCACAAACCTGCAGAGTTATAAATGACAGCTATCCTCCAAAAATATATTGAACTCAGCCTGCGAAGGGGACTTGAAAGCGGGGCAGAATTTCAGGAAATCGATTGCAGGGGGTAGACTGGAATTGCCCTGAAAGCATAGGAAAAGAGGCACAACGTCGACAATGATGCACTTGGCCAAAAAGGGCGTATGCGTTTTTTCCTGAATATATTCAGGAAAAAACGCATACGCCCTTTTTGGCCAACCATGCAAGCCTGTAATGGAAATCTGCACTACAATGAAGTCTCAATGCCCCACGGGCAAGAGGGCCATCTGAAAAAAGTGTAAAATCCAGAAAGGTAGGACAGGATATGGAGAACAGGGAGCCTTGTTTTGCTGATTGGCAGGATGTAAATTGCCAACAGCCACCCTGGAGAAGTGTATGGTGTTTCCTGAAACACGTAAGAAACAGAGCAACACAGTCTATGGCACTTCCACTTATGGTCCTATAGCTTACGGAAATTAAAATCAAAAACAGACAGCCACCCCAATATTTGGGATGGCTGTGTTCCCAAGAAGCTCGTCTACAGTACCAGGTAAATATCACAGAAAGCAAAAATGGATAAAGAAGTTGTGGCACGTACGTGCAATGCAATATCACTCAGCAATGAAATCTGTGTCATCAGGCCCGTAGCGGCACAGTGAGTGGATGCAGGTACAGTGATTCTACATGAACTACGTCACACAGAAAAAGAAACATCATAAGATATCACTAATACACGGAATGTAAACTTGACTACACATGAACTGAATTACAAAACAGAACAGGGTCTCAAATTTAGAAAACCAACTAGTGCTTGCTTATGGGGAAAGGTGCCTTGCGGTGCTGCATTAAACCAGAGACTGAAATTAGCACAGATAACTTTCCATAGGCCAAATATGTAATAGACAAGACCTACTCCTTGCTCAACGAAATGGACCCAACACCACATATTCAACGCCTAGGAATATACCTGACTAGGAAGAATCTTAAAACCCATGGATATATATGTCTCCGGAAGAGAATCAAGCGTGTGTACAGCGGCCGAAACGCAGCAGTGAAAATCCGATAAATCCCATTATCAAAATAAATTTCGAAAACAAAACACAAAGACAGTGAAATCGAGAGCAATTCTTAACTAATTCACTCAGGGCATGTGATGCAACAGGGATTGACCACATCTACACCCAGAGCTGGTTGAGACATAAGGCTGGACACTTCAGGCTGATAGCATTGGTGAGTTTCGGTGAGCAAATGCAGACCCTTTGAAGTCATACTGCATGGTACCCATTCCATGGGTCCCAACTCTCCAGGTTCAAGGCATTCTTCCTCCAGTTAAAACATGCATGGGAAACCCAGAGTATCGTCCACCGTGTGATTGGGAAACGATTTAAAATGCATCTCAGTTTTCGTATCCTGGTCCTCGGGTTCACCATTCCAGATGCTTTACTAACACTCTCCCCGCTTGGAGAGTCAGTGCCTTTAACCTCCTGTTTGGCACAGCTTGCAATTTCTGTGCAAGATGAACAGGAATAGGGAGAACCAATGAGAGACTAGCTGTAGGTGTCTGCACGGGCAAATGTAACGCTCATTGCCGACCAGGAAGAGGAATTAAACAAAGGCTCAGCGTGCCCTGCTGAAAACAGATTAGGGCCTGAAGCAATCCTGCGGTTTTGTGCCCAGCTCACAAGAAAGCGAGTTGAAGAAAGGAGCTCAGGGGCACTGTAATTCACAAACCTGCAGAGTTATAAATGACAGCTATCCTCCAAAAATATATTGAAGTAAGCCTGCGAAGGGGATTTGAAAGCGGGGCAGAATTTCAGGAAAACGATTGCAGGGGGTAGACTGGAATTGCCCTGAAAGCATAGGAAAAGAGGCAGAACGTCGACAATGATGCACTTGGCCAAAAAGGGCGTATGCGTTTTTTCCTGAATATATTCAGGAAAAAACGCATACGCACTTTTTGGCCAACCAAGCAAGCCTGTAAAGGAAATCTGTACTACAATGAAGTCTCACTGCCCCCCGGGCAAAAGGGCCATCTGAAAAAAGTGTAAAATCCAGAAAGGTAGGACAGGATATGGAGAACAGGGAGCCTTGTTATGCTGATTGGCAGGATGTAAATTGCCAGCAGCCACCCTGGCGAAGTGTATGGTGTTACCTGAAACACGTAAGAAACAAAGCAACACAGCCTATGGCATTTCCACTTATTGTCCTATAGCTTACGGAAATTAATATCAAAAACAGACAGCCACTCCAATACTTGGGACGGCTGTGTTCACAAGAAGCTCGTCTACAGTATCAGGTAAATATCCCAGAAAGCAAAAAATGGATAAAGAAGTTGTGGTACGTACGTACAATGCAATATCACTCAGCAATGGAATCTGTGTCATCAGGCCCGTAGCGGCATAGTGAGTGGATGCAGGTACGGTGATTCTACGTGAACTACGTCACACAGAAAAAGAAACATCATAAGATATCACTAATACACGGAATGTAAACTTGACTACACATGAACTGAATTACAAAACAGAACAGGGTCTCAAATTTAGAAAACCAACTAGTGCTTGCTTATGGGGAAAGGTGCCTTTGGGTGCTGCATAAAATCAGAGACTGATATTAGCACAGATAACTTTCCATAAGCCAAATATGTAATAGACAAGACCTACTCCTTGCTCAACGAAATGGACCCAACACCACATAATCAACGTCTAGGAATATACCTGACTAGGAAGAATCTAAAAACCCATGGATATATATGTCTCCATAAGAGAACCAAGCGTGTGTACAGCGGCCGAAACGCAGCAGTGAAAATCCGATAAATCCCATTATCAAAATAAATTTCGAAAACAAAACACAAAGACAGTGAAATAGAGAGCAATTCTTAAATAATTCACTCAGGGCATGTGAAGCAACCGGGATTGACCACATCGACACCCAGAGCTGGTTGAGACATAAGGCTGGACACTTCAGGCTGATAGCATTGGTGAGTTTCGGTGAGCAAATGCAGACCCTTTGAAGTCATACTGCATGGTACCCATTCCATGGGTCCCAACTCTCCAGGTTCAAGGGATTCTTCCTCCCGCTAAAACATGCATGGGAAACCCAGATTAACGTTCACCGTGTGATTGGGAAACGATTTAAAATGCATCTCAGTTTTCGTATCCTGGTCCTCGGGTTCACCATTCCAGATGCTTTACTAACACTCTCCCCGCTTGGAGAGTCAGTGCCTTTAACCTCCTCTTTGGCACAGCTTGCAATTTCTGTGCAAGATGAACAGGAATAGGCAGAACCAATGAGAGACTAGCTGTAGGTGTCTGCACGGGCAAATGTAACGCTCATTGCCCACCAGGAAGAGGAATTAAACAAAGGCTCAGTGTGCCCTGCTGGAAACAGATTAGGGCCTGAAGCAATCCTGCGGTGTTGTGCCCAGCTCACAAGAAAGCGAGTTGAAGAAAGGAGCTCAGGGGCACTGTAATTCACAAACCTGCAGAGTTATAAATGACAGCTATCTTCCAAAAGTATACTGAAGTAAGCCTGCGTAGGGGACTTGAAAGCGGGGCAGAATTTCAGGAAAACGATTGCAGGGGGTAGACAGGAATTGCCCTGAAAGCATAGGAAAAGAGGCACAACGTCGACAATGATGCACTTGGCCAAAAAGGGCGTATGCGTTTTTTCCTGAATATATTTAGGAAAAAACGCATACGCCCTTTTTGGCCAACCAAGCAAGCCTGTAAAGGAAATCTGCACTACAATGAAATCTCACTGCCCCCCCGGGCAAAAGGGCCATCTGAAAAAAGTGTAAAATCCAGAAAGTTAGGACAGGATATGGAGAACAGGGAGCCTTGTTATGCTGATTGGCAGGATGTAAATTGCCAGCAGCCACCCTGGAGAAGTGTATGGTGTTTCCTGAAACACGTAAGTAACAAAGAAACACAGACTATGGCACTTCCACTTATGGTCCTATAGCTTACGGAAATTAAAATCAAAAACAGACAGCCACCCCAATATTTGGGACGCCTGTGTTCACAAGAAGCTCGTCTACAGTATCAGGTAAATATCCCAGAAAGCAAAAAATGGATAAAGAAGTTGTGGCACGTACGTGCAATGCAATATCACTCAGCAATGAAATCTGTGTCATCAGGCCCGTAGTGGCATAGTGAGTGGATGCAGGTACGGTGATTCTACGTGAACTACGTCACACAGAAAAAGAAACATCATAAGATATCACTAATACACGGAATGTAAACTTGACTACACATGAACTGAATTACAAAAAAGAACAGGGTCTCAAATTTAGGAAACCAACTAGTGCTTGCTTATGGGGAAAGGTGCCTTGGGGTGCGGCATAAAACCAGAGACTGAAATTAGCACAGATAACTTTCCATAAGCCAAATATGTAATAGACAAGACGTACTCCTTGCTCAACAAAATGGACCCAACACCACATATTCAATGCCTAGGAATATACCTGACTAGGAAGAATCTTAAAACCCATGGATATATATGTCTCCGTAAGAGAATCAAGCGTGTGTACAGCGGCCGAAACGCAGCAGTGAAAATCCGATAAATCCCATTATCAAAATAAATTTCGAAAACAAAACACAAAGACAGTGAAATAGAGAGCAATTCTTAAATAATTCACTCAGGGCATGTGATGCAACCGGGATTGACCACATCTACACCCAGAGCTGGTTGAGACATAAGGCTGGACACTTCTGGCTGATAGCACTGGTGAGTTTCGGTGAGCAAATGCAGACCCTTTGAAGTCATACTGCATGGTACCCATTCCATGGGTCCCAACTCTCCAGGTTCAAGGCATTCTTCCTCCAGCTAAAACATGCATGGGAAACCCAGAGTATCGTCCACCGTGTGATTGGGAAACGATTTAAAATGCATCTCAGTTTTCGTATCCTGGTCCTCGGGTTCACCATTCCAGATGCTTTACTAACACTCGCCCCGCTTGGAGAGTCAGTGCCTTTAACCTCCTGTTTGGCACAGCTTGCCATTTCTGTGCAAGATGAACAGGAATAGGGAGAACCAATGAGAGACTAGCTGTAGGTGTCTGCACGGGCAAATGTAACGCTCATTGCCCACCAGGAAGAGGAATTAAACAAAGGCTCAGTGTGCCCTGCTGGAAACAGATTAGGGCCTGAAGCAATCCTGCGGTTTTGTGCCCAGCTCACAAGAAAGCGAGTTGAAGAAAGGAGCTCAGGGGCACTGTACTTCACAAACCTGCAGAGTTATAAATGACAGCTATCCTCCAAAAATATATTGAAGTAAGCCTGCGAAGGGGACTTGAAAGCGGGGCAGAATTTCAGGAAAACGATTGCAGGGGGTAGACTGGAATTGTCCTGCAAGCATAGGAAAAGAGGCACAACGTCGACAATGATGCACTTGGCCAAAAAGGGCGTATGCGTTTTTTCCTGAATATATTTAGGAAAAAACGCATACGCCCTTTTTGGCCAACCAAGCAAGCCTGTAAAGGAAATCTGCACTACAATGAAATCTCACTGCCCCCCCGGGCAAAAGGGCCATCTGAAAAAAGTGTAAAATCCAGAAAGGTAGGACAGGATATGGAGAACAGGGAGCCTTGTTATGCTGATTGGCAGGATGTAAATTGCCAGCAGCCACCCTGGAGAAGTGTATGGTGTTTCCTGAAACACGTAAGTAACAAAGCAACACAGCCTATGGCACTTCCACTTATGGTCCTAGAGCTTACGGAAATTAAAATCAAAAACAGACAGCCACCCCAATATTTGGGACGCCTGTGTTCACAAGAAGCTCGTCTACAGTATCAGGTAAATATCCGAGAAAGCAAAAAATGGATAAAGAAGTTGTGGCACGTACGTACAATGCAATATCACTCAGCAATGAAATCTGTGTCATCAGGCCCGTAGCGGCATAGTGAGTGGATGCAGGTACGGTGATTCTACGTGAACTACGTCACACAGAAAAAGAAACATCATAAGATATCACTAATACACGGAATGTAATCTTGACTACACATGAACTGAATTACAAAACAGAACAGGGTCTCAAATTTAGAAAACCAACTAGTGCTTGCTTATGGGGAAAGGTGCCTTGCGGTGCTGCATAAAACCAGAGACTGAAATTAGCACAGATAACTTTCCATAGGCCAAATATGTAATAGACAAGACCTACTCCTTGCTCAACGAAATGGACCCAACACCACATATTCAACGCCTAGGAATATACCTGACTAGGAAGAATCTTAAAACCCATGGATATATATGTCTCCGGAAGAGAATCAAGCGTGTGTACAGCGGCCGAAACGCAGCAGTGAAAATCCGATAAATCCCATTATCAAAATAAATTTCGAAAACAAAACACAAAGACAGTGAAATCGAGAGCAATTCTTAACTAATTCACTCAGGGCATGTGATGCAACAGGGATTGACCACATCTACAACCAGAGCTGGTTGAGACATAAGGCTGGACACTTCAGGCTGATAGCATTGGTGAGTTTCGGTGAGCAAATGCAGACCCTTTGAAGTCATACTGCATGGTACCCATTCCATGGGTCCCAACTCTCCAGGTTCAAGGCATTCTTCCTCCAGTTAAAACATGCATGGGAAACCCAGAGTATCGTCCACCGTGTGATTGGGAAACGATTTAAAATGCATCTCAGTTTTCGTATCCTGGTCCTCGGGTTCACCATTCCAGATGCTTTACTAACACTCTCCCCGCTTGGAGAGTCAGTGCCTTTAACCTCCTGTTTGGCACAGCTTGCAATTTCTGTGCAAGATGAACAGGAATAGGGAGAACCAATGAGAGACTAGCTGTAGGTGTCTGCACGGGCAAATGTAACGTTCATTGCCGACCAGGAAGAGGAATTAAACAAAGGCTCAGCGTGCCCTGCTGAAAACAGATTAGGGCCTGAAGCAATCCTGCGGTTTTGTGCCCAGCTCACAAGAAAGCCAGTTGAAGAAAGGAGCTCAGGGGCACTGTAATTCACAAACCTGCAGAGTTATAAATGACAGCTATCCTCCAAAAATATATTGAAGTAAGCCTGCGAAGGGGATTTGAAAGCGGGGCAGAATTTCAGGAAAACGATTGCAGGGCGTAGACTGGAATTGCCCTGAAAGCATAGGAAAAGAGGCAGAACGTCGACAATGATGCACTTGGCCAAAAAGGACGTATGCGTTTTTTCCTGAATATATTCAGGAAAAAACGCATACGCACTTTTTGGCCAACCAAGCAAGCCTGTAAAGGAAATCTGTACTACAATGAAGTCTCACTGCCCCCCGGGCAAAAGGGCCATCTGAAAAAAGTGTAAAATCCAGAAAGGTAGGACAGGATATGGAGAACAGGGAGCCTTGTTATGCTGATTGGCAGGATGTAAATTGCCAGCAGCCACCCTGGAGAAGTGTATGGTGTTTCCTGAAACACGTAAGAAACAAAGCAACACAGCCTATGGCACTTCCACTTATGGTCCTATAGCTTACGGAAATTAAAATCAAAAACAGACAGCCACTCCAATATTTGGGACGGCTGTGTTCACAAGAAGCTCGTCTACAGTATCAGGTAAATATCCCAGAAAGCAAAAAATGGATAAAGAAGTTGTGGTGCGTACGTACAATGCAATATCACTCAGCAATGGAATCTGTGTCATCAGGCCCGTAGCGGCATAGTGAGTGGATGCAGGTACGGTGATTCTACGTGAACTACGTCACACAGAAAAAGAAACATCATAAGATATCACTAATACACGGAATGTAAACTTGACTACACATGAACTGAATTACAAAACAGAACAGGGTCTCAAATTTAGAAAACCAACTAGTGCTTGCTTATGGGGAAAGGTGCCTTTGGGTGCTGCATAAAATCAGAGACTGAAATTAGCACAGATAACTTTCCATAAGCCAAATATGTAATAGACAAGACCTACTCCTTGCTCAACGAAATGGACCCAACACCACATAATCAACGTCTAGGAATATACCTGACTAGGAAGAATCTAAAAACCCATGGATATATATGTCTCCATAAGAGAACCAAGCGTGTGTACAGCGGCCGAAACGCAGCAGTGAAAATCCGATAAATCCCATTATCAAAATAAATTTTGAAAACAAAACACAAAGACAGTGAAATAGAGAGCAATTCTTAAATAATTCACTCAGGGCATGTGAAGCATCCGGGATTGACCACATCTACACCCAGAGCTGGTTGAGACATAAGGCTGGACACTTCAGGCTGATAGCATTGGTGAGTTTCGGTGAGCAAATGCAGACCCTTTGAACTCATACTGCATGGTACCCATTCCATGGGTCCCAACTCTCCAGGTTCAAGGGATTCTTCCTCCAGCTAAAACATGCATGGGAAACCCAGATTAACGTCCACCGTGTGATTGGGAAACGATTTAAAATGCATCTCAGTTTTCGTATCCTGGTCCTCGGGTTCACCATTCCAGATGCTTTACTAACACTCTCCCCGCTTGAAGAGTCAGTGCCTTTAACCTCCTCTTTGGCACAGCTTGCAATTTCTGTGCAAGATGAACAGGAATAGGGAGAACCAATGAGAGACTAGCTGTAGGTGTCTGCACGGGCAAATGTAACGCTCATTGCCCACCAGGAAGAGGAATTAAACAAAGGCTCAGTGTGCCCTGCTGGAAACAGATTAGGGCCTGAAGCAATCCTGCGGTTTTGTGCCCAGCTCACAAGAAAGCGAGTTGAAGAAAGGAGCTCAGGGGCACTGTAATTCACAAACCTGCAGAGTTATAAATGACAGCTATCTTCCAAAAGTATACTGAAGTAAGCCTGCGTAGGGGACTTGAAAGCGGGGCAGAATTTCAGGAAAACGATTGCAGGGGGTAGACAGAAATTGCCCTGAAAGCATAGGAAAAGAGGCAGAACGTCGACAATGATACACTTGCCCAAAAAGGGCGTATGCGTTTTTTCCTGAATATATTCAGGAAAAAACGCATACGCCCTTTTTGGCCAACCAAGCAAGCCTGTAAAGGAAATCTGCACTGCAATGAAATCTCACTGCCCCCCCGGGCAAAAGGGCCATCTGAAAAAAGTGTAAAATCCAGAAAGTTAGGACAGGATATGGAGAACAGGGAGCCTTGTTATGCTGATTGGCAGGATGTAAATTGCCAGCAGCCACCCTGGAGAAGTGTATGGTGTTTCCTGAAACACGTAAGAAACAAAGCAACACAGCCTATGGCACTTCCACTTATGGTCCTATTGCTTAGGGAAATTAAAATCAAAAACGGAGAGCCACCCCAAAGTTTGGGACGGCTGTGTTCCCAAGAAGCTCGTCTACAGTACCAGGTAAATATCCCAGAAAGCAAAAAATGGAAAAAGAAGTTGTGGCACGTACGTGAAATGCAATATCACTCAGCAATGAAATCTGTGTCATCAGGCCCGTAGCGGCATAGTGAGTGGATGCAGGTACGGTGATTCTACGTGAACTACGTCACACAGAAAAAGAAACATCATAAGATATCACTAATACACGGAATATAAACTTGACTACACATGAACTGAATTACAAAACAGAACAGGGTCATAAATTTAGAAAACCAACTAGTGCTTGTTTATGGGGCAAGGTGCCCTGGGTTACTGCATAAAAGCAGAGACTGAAATTAGCACAGATAACATTCCATAAGCCAAATATGTAATAGACAAGACCTACTCCTTGCTCAACGAAATGGACTCAACACCACATATTCAACGCCTAGCAATATACCTGACTAGGAAGAATCTTAAAACCCATGGATTTATATGTCTCCGTAAGAGAATCAAGCGTGTGTACAGCGGCGGAAATGCAGCAGTGAAAATCCGATAAATCCCATTATCAAAATAAATTTCGAAAACAAAACACAAAGACAGTGAAATAGAGAGCAATTCTTAAATAATTCACTCAGGGCATGTGATGCAACCGGGATTGACCACATCTACACCCAGAGCTGGTTGAGACATAAGGCTGGACACTTCAGGCTGATAGCATTGGTGAGTTTCGGTGAGCAAATGCAGACCCTTTGAAGTCATACTGCATGGTACCAATTCCATGGGTCCCAACTCTCCAGGTTCAAAGGATTCTTCCTCCAGCTAAAACATGCATGGGAAACCCAGAGTATCGTCCACCGTGTGATTGGGAAACGATTGAAAATGCATCTCAGTTTTCGTATCCTGGTCCTCGGGTTCACCATTCCAGATGCTTTACTATCACTCTCCCCGCTTGGAGAGTCAGTGCCTTTAACCTCCTGTTTGGCACAGCTTGCAATTTCTGTGCAAGATGAACAGGAATAGGGAGAACCAATGAGAGACTAGCTGTAGGTGTCTGCACGGGCAAATGTAACGCTCATTGCACACCAGGAAGAGGAATTAAACAAAGGCACAGTGTGCCCTGCTGGAAACAGATTAGGGCCTGAAGCAATCCTGCGGTTTTGTGCCCAGCTCACAAGAAAGCGAGTTGAAGAAAGGAGCTCAGGGGCACTGTACTTCACAAACCTGCAGAGATATAAATGACAGCTATCCTCCAAAAATATATTGAAGTAAGCCTGCGAAGGGGACTTGAAAGCGAGGCTGAATTTCAGGAAAACGATTGCAGGGGGTAAACTGGAATTGCCCTGAAAGCATAGGAAAAGAGGCAGAACGTCGACAATGATGCACTTTTCCAAAAAGGGCGTATACGTTTTTTCCTGAATATATTCAGGAAAAAACGCATACGCCCTTTTTGGCCAACCAAGCAAGCCTGTAAAGGAAATCTGCACTACAATGAAATCTCACTGCCCCCCCGGGCAAAAGGGCCATCTGAAAAAAGTGTAAAATCCAGAAAGGTAGGACAGGATATGGAGAACAGGGAGCCTTGTTATGCTGATTGGCAGGATGTAAATTGCCAGCAGCCACCCTGGAGAAGTGTATGGTGTTTCCTGAAACACGTAAGAAACAAAGCAACACAGCCTATGGCACTTCCACTTATGGTCCTATAGCTTACGGAAATTAAAATCAAAAACAGACAGCCACCCAAATATTTGGGACGGCTGTGTTCACAAGAAGTTCGTCTACAGTATCAGGTAAATATCCCAGAAAGCAAAAAATGGATAAAGAAGTTGTGGCACGTACGTGCAATGCAATATCACGCAGCAATGAAATCTGTGTCATCAGTCACGTAGCGGCATAGTGAGTGGATGCAGTTACGGTGATTCTACGTGAACTACGTCACACAGAAGAAGAAACATCATAAGATATCACTAATACACAGAATGTAAACTTGACTACACATGAACTGAATTACAAAACAGAACAGGGTCTCAAATTTAGAAAACCAACTAGTGCTTGCTTATGGGGAAAGGTGCGTTGGGGTGCTGCATAAAACCAGAGACTGAAATTAGCACAGATAACATTCCATAAGCCAAATATGTAATAGACAAGACCTACTCCTTGCTCAACGAAATGGACTCAACACCACATATTCAACGCCTAGTAATATACCTGACTAAGAAGAATCTTAAAACCCATGGATATATATGTCTCCGTAAGAGAATCAAGCGTGTGTACAGCGGCGGAAATGCAGCAGTGAAAATCCGATAAATCCCATTATCAAAATAAATTTCGAAAACAAAACACAAAGACAGTGAAATAGAGAGCAATTCTTAAATAATTCACTCAGGGCATGTGATGCAACCGGGATTGACCACATCTACACCCAGAGCTGGTTGAGACATAAGGCTGGACACTTCAGGCTGATAGCATTGGTGAGTTTCGGTGAGCAAATGCAGACCCTTTGAAGTCATACTGCATGGTACCCAATCCATGGGTCCCATCTCTCCAGGTTCAAGGCATTATTCCTCTTGCTAAAACATGCATGGGAAACCCAGAGTATCGTCCACCGTGTGATTGGGAAACGATTTAAAATGCATCTCAGTTTTCGTATCCTGGTCCTCGGGTTCACCATTCCAGATGCTTTACTAACACTCTCCCCGCTTGGAGAGTCAGTGCCTTTAACCTCCTGTTTGGCACAGCTTGCAATTTCTGTGCAAGATGAACAGGAATAGGGAGAACCAATGAGAGACTAGCTGTAGGTGTCTGCACGGGCAAATGTAACGCTCATTTCCCACCAGGAAGAGGAATTAAACAAAGGCTCAGCGTGCCCTGCCGGAAACAGACTAGGGCCTGAAGCAATCCTGCAGTTTTGTGCCCAGCTCACAAAAAAGCGAGTTGAAGAAAGGAGCTCAGGGGCACTGTAATTCACAAACCTGCAGAGTTATAAATGACAGCTATCCTCCAAAAATATATTGAAGTAAGCCTGCGAAGGGGACTTGAAAGCGGGGCAGAATTTCAGGAAAACGATTGCAGGGGGTAGACTGGAATTGCCCTGTAAGCATAGGAAAAGAGGCAGAACGTCGACAATGATGCACTTGGCCAAAAAGGGCGTATGCGTTTTTTCCTGAATATATTCAGGAAAAAACGCATACGCCCTTTTTGGCCAACCAAGCAAGCCTGTAAAGGAAATCTGCACTACAATGAAATCTCACTGCCCCCCCGGGCAAAAGGGCCATCTGAAAAAAGTGTAAAATCCAGAAATTTAGGACAGGATATGGAGAACAGGGAGCCTTGTTATGCTGATTGGCAGGATGTAAATTGCCAGCAGCCACCCTGGAGAAGTGTATGGTGTTTCCTGAAATACGTAAGAAACAAAGCAACACAGCCTATGGCACTTCCACTTATGGTCCTATAGCTTACGGAAATTAAAATCAAAAACAGACAGCCACCCCAATATTTGGGACGGCTGTGTTCAGAAGAAGCTCGTCTACAGTATCAGGTAAATATCCCAGAAAGCAAAAAATGGATAAAGAAGTTGTGGCACGTACGTGCAATGCAATATCACTCAGCAATGAAATCTGTGTCATCAGGCCTGTAGCGGCATAGTAAGCGGATGCAGGTACGGTGATTCTACGTGAACTACGTCACACAGAAAAAGAAACATCGTAAGATATCACTAATACACGGAATGTAAACTTGACTACACATGTACTGAATTACAAAACAGAACAGGGTCTCAAATTTAGAAAACCAACTAGTGCTTGCTTATGGGGAAAGGTGCGTTGGGGTGCTGCATAAAAACAGAGACTGATATTAGCACAGATAACATTCCATAAGCCAAATATGTAATAGACAAGACCTATTCCTTGCTCAACGAAATGGACTCAACACCACATATTCAACGCCTAGGAATATACCTGACTAGGAAAAATCTTAAAACCCATGGATATATATGTCTCCGTAAGAGAATCAAGCGTGTGTACAGCGACGGAAATGCAGCAGTGAAAATCCGATAAATCCCATTATCAAAATAAATTTCGAGAACAAAACACAAAGACAGTGAAATAGAGAGCAATTCTTAAATAATTCACTCAGGGCATGTGATGCAACCGGGATTGACCACATCTACACCCAGAGCTGGTTGAGACATAAGGCTGGACACTTCAGGCTGATAGCATTGGTGAGTTTCGGTGAGCAAATGCAGACCCTTTGAAGTCATACTGCATGGTACCCATTCCATGGGTCCCAACTCTCCAGGTTCAAGGGATTCTTCCTCCAGCTAAAACATGCATGGGAAACCCAGAGTATCGTCCACCGTGTGATTGGGAAATGATTTAAAATGCATCTCAGTTTTCGTATCCTGGTCCTCGGGTTCACCATTCCAGATGCTTTACTATCACTCTCCCCGCTTGGAGAGTCAGTGCCTTTAACCTCCTGTTTCGCACAGCTTGCAATTTCTGTGCAAGATGAACAGGAATAGGGAGAACCAATGAGAGACTAGCTGTAGGTGTCTGCACGGGCAAATGTTACGCTCATTGCCCACCAGGAAGAGGAATTAAACAAAGGCACAGTGTGCCCTGCTGGAAACAGATTAGGGCCTGAAGCAATCCTGCGGATTTGTGCCCAGCTCACAAGAAAGCGAGTTGAAGAAAGGAGCTCAGGGGCACTGTACTTCACAAACCTGCAGAGTTATAAATGACAGCTATCCTCCAAAAATATATTGAAGTAAGCCTGCGAAGGGGACTTGAAAGCGGGGCTGAATTTCAGGAAAAATATTGCAGGGGGTAGACAGGAATTGCCCTGAAAGCATAGGAAAAGAGGCACAACGTCGACAATGATGCACTTGGCCAAAAAGGGCGTATGCGTTTTTTCCTGAATATATTCAGGAAAAAACGCATACGCCCTTTTTGGCCAACCAAGCAAGCCTGTAAAGGAAGTCTGCACTACAATGAAATCTCACTGCCCCCCCGGGCAAAAGGGCCTTCTGAAAAAAGTGTAAAATCCAGAAAGGTAGGACAGGATATGGAGAACAGGGAGCCTTGTTATGCTGATGGGCAGGATGTAAATTGCCAGCAGCCACCCTGGAGAAGTGTATGGTGTTTCCTGAAACACGTAAGAAACAAAGCAACACAGCCTATGGCACTTCCACTTATGGTCCTATAGCTTACGGAAATTAAAATCAAAAACAGACAGCCACCCCAATATTTGGGACGGCTGTGTTCACAAGAAGGTCGTCTACAGTATCAGGTAAATATCCCAGAAAGCAAAAAATGGATAAAGAAGTTGTGGCACGTACGTGCAATGCAATATCACTCAGCAATGAAATCTGTGTCATCAGGCACGTAGCGGCATAGTAAGTGGATGCAGGTACGGTGATTCTAGGTGAACTACTTCACACAGAAAAAGAAACATCATAAGATATCACTAATACACGGAATTTAAACTTGACTACACATGTACTGAATTACAAAACAGAACAGGGTCTCAAATTTAGAAAACCAACTAGTGCTTGCTTATGGGGAAAGGTGCGTTGGGGTGCTGCATAAAAACAGAGACTGAAATTAGCACAGATAACATTCCATAAGCCAAATATGTAATAGACAAGACCTACTCCTTGCTCAACGAAATGGACTCAACACCACATATTCAACGCCTAGGAATATACCTGACTAGGAAAAATCTTAAAACCCATGGATATATATGTCTCCGTAAGAGAATCAAGCGTGTGTACAGCGACGGAAATGCAGCAGTGAAAATCCGATAAATCCCATTATCAAAATAAATTTCGAAAACAATACACAAAGACAGTGAAATAGAGAGCAATTCTTAAATAATTCACTCAGGGCATGTGATGCAACCGGGATTGACCACATCTACACCCAGAGCTGGTTGAGACATAAGGCTGGACACTTCAGGCTGATAGCATTGGTGAGTTTCGGTGAGCAAATGCAGACCCTTTGAAGTCATACTGCATGGTACCCATTCCATGGGTCCCAACTCTCCAGGTTCAAGGGATTCTTCCTCCAGCTAAAACATGCATGGGAAACCCAGAGTATCGTCCACCGAGTGATTGGGAAATGATTTAAAATGCATCTCAGTTTTCGTATCCTGGTCCTCGGGTTCACCATTCCAGATGCTTTACTATCACTCTCCCCGCTTGGAGAGTCAGTGCCTTTAACCTCCTGTTTCGCACAGCTTGCAATTTCTGTGCAAGATGAACAGGAATAGGGAGAACCAATGAGAGACTAGCTGTAGGTGTCTGCACGGGCAAATGTAACGCTCATTGCCCACCAGGAAGAGGAATTAAACAAAGGCACAGTGTGCCCTGCTGGAAACAGATTAGGGCCTGAAGCAATCCTGCGGATTTGTGCCCAGCTCACAAGAAAGCGAGTTGAAGAAATGAGCTCAGGGGCACTGTACTTCACAAACCTGCAGAGTTATAAATGACAGCTATCCTCCAAAAATATATTGAAGTAAGCCTGCGAAGGGGACTTGAAAGCGGGGCTGAATTTCAGGAAAACTATTGCAGGGGGTAGACTGGAATTGCCCTGAAAGCATAGGAAAAGAGGCACAACGTCGACAATGATGCACTTGGCCAAAAAGGGCGTATGCGTTTTTTCCTGAATATATTCAGGAAAAAACGCATACGCCATTTTTGGCCAACCAAGCAAGCCTGTAAAGGAAATCTGCACTACAATGAAATCTCACTGCCCCCCCGGGCAAAAGGGCCATCTGAAAAAAGTGTAAAATCCAGAAAGTTAGGACAGGATATGGAGAACAGGGAGCCTTGTTATGCTGATTGGCAGGATGTAAATTGCCAGCAGCCACCCTGGAGAAGTGTATGGTGTTTCCTGAAACACGTAAGAAACAAAGCAACACAGCCTATGGCACTTCCACTTATGGTCCTATAGCTTACGGAAATTAAAATCAAAAACAGACAGCCACCCCAATATTTGGGACGGCTGTGTTCACAAGAAGCTCGTCTACAGTATCAGGTAAATATCCCAGAAAGCAAAAAATGGATAAAGAAGTTGTGGCACGTACGTGCAATGCAATATCACTCAGCAATGAAATCTGTGTCATCAGGCCCATAGCGGCATAGTAAGTGGATGCAGGTACGGTGATTCTACGTGAACTACGTCACACAGAAAAAGAAACATCATAAGATATCACTAATACACGGAATGTAAACTTGAGAACACATGAACTGAATTACAAAACAGAACAGGGTCTCAAATTTAGAAAACCAACTAGAGCTTGCTTATGGGGAAAGGTGCGTTGGGGTGCTGCATAAAACCAGAGACTGAAATTAGCACAGATAACATTCCATAAGCCAAATATGTAATAGACAAGACCTACTCCTTGCTCAACGAAATGGACTCAACACCACATATTCAACGCCTAGGAATATACCTGACTAGGAAGAATCTTAAAACCCATGGATATATATGTCTCCGTAAGAGAATCAAGCGTGTGTACAGCGGCGGAAATGCAGCAGTGAAAATCCGATAAATCCCATTATCAAAACAAATTTCGAAAACAAAACACAAAGACAGTGAAATAGAGAGCAATTCTTAAATAATTCACTCAGGGCATGTGATGCAACCGGGATTGACCACATCTACACCCAGAGCTGGTTGAGACATAAGGCTGGACACTTCAGGCTGATAGCATTGGTGAGTTTCGGTGAGCAAATGCAGACCCTTTGAAGTCATACTGCATGGTACCCATTCCATGGGTCCCAACTCTCCAGGTACAAGGCATTCTTCCTCCAGCTAAAACATGCATGGGAAACCCAGAGTATCGTCCACCGTGTGATTGGGAAACGATTTAAAATGCATCTCAATTTTCGTATCCTGGTCCTCGGGTTCACCATTCCAGATGCTTTACTAACACTCTCCCCGCTTGGAGAGTCAGTGCCTTTAACCTCCTGTTTGGCACAGCTTGCCATTTCTGTGCAAGATAAACAGGAATAGGGAGAACCAATGAGAGACTAGCTGTAGGTGTCTGCACGGGCAAATGTAATGCTCATTGCCCACCAGGAAGAGGAATTAAACAAAGGCTCAGTGTGCCCTGCTGGAAACAGATTAGGGCCTGAAGCAATCCTGCGGTTTTGTGCCCAGCTCACAAGAAAGCGAGTTGAGGAAAGGAGCTCAGGGGCACTGTACTTCACAAACCTGCAGAGTTATAAATGACAGCTATCCTCCAAAAATATATTGAAGTAAGCCTGCGAAGGGGACTTGAAAGCGGGGCAGAATTTCAGGAAAACGATTGCAGGGGGTAGACTGGAATTGCCCTGAAAGCATAGGAAAAGAGGCACAACGTCGACAATGATGCACTTGGACAAAAAGGGCGTATGCGTTTTTTCCTGAATATATTCAGGAAAAAACGCATACGCCCTTTTTGGCCAACCAAGCAAGCCTGTAAAGGAAATCTGCACTACAATGAAATCTCACTGCCCCCCGAGCAAAAGGGTCATCTGAAAAAAGTGTAAAATCCAGAAAGGTAGGACAGGATATGGAGAACAGGGAGCCTTGTTATGCTAATTGGCAGGATGTAAATTGCCAGCAGCCACCCTGGAGAAGTGTATGGTGTTTCCTGAAACACGTAAGAAACAAAGCAACACAGCCTATGGCACTTCCACTTATGGTCCTATAGCTTACGGAAATTAAAATCAAAAACAGACAGCCACCCCAATATTTGGGACGGCTGTGTTCACAAGAAGCTCGTCTACAGTATCAGGTAAATATCCCAGAAAGCAAAAAATGGATAAAGAAGTTGTGGCACGTACGTACAGTGCAATATCACTCAGCAATGAAATCTGTGTCATCAGGCCCGTAGCGGCATAGTGAGTGGATGCAGGTACGGTGATTCTACGTGAACTACGTCACACAGAAAAAGAAACATCATAAGATATCACTAATACACGGAATGTAAACTTGACTACACATGAACTGAATTACAAAAAAGAACAGGGTCTCAAATTTAGAAAACCAACTAGTGCTTGCTTATGGGGAAAGGTGCGTTGGGGTGCTGCATAAAACCAGAGACTGAAATTAGAACAGATAACTTTCCATAAGCCAAATATGTAATAGACAAGACCTACTCCTTGCTCAACGAAATGGACCCAACACCACATATTCAACGCCTAGGAATATACCTGACTAGGAAGAATCTTAAAACCCATGGATATATATGTCTCCGTAAGAGAATCAAGCGTGTGTACAGCGACGGAAATGCAGCAGTGAAAATCCGATAAATCCCATTATCAAAATAAATTTCGAAAACAAAACACAAAGACAGTGAAATAGAGAGCAATTCTTAAATAATTCACTCAGGGCATGTGATGCAACCGGGATTGACCACATCTACACCCAGAGCTGGTTGAGACATAAGGCTGGACACTTCAGGCTGATAGCATTGGTGAGTTTCGGTGAGCAAATGCAGACCCTTTGAAGACATACTGCATGGTACCCATTCCATGGGTCCCAACTCTCCAGGTTCAAGGGATTCTTCCTCCAGCTAAAACATGCATGGGAAACCCAGAGTATCGTCCACCGTGTGATTGGGAAATGATTTAAAATGCATCTCAGTTTTCGTATCCTGGTCCTCGGGTTCACCATTCCAGATGCTTTACTATCACTCTCCCCGCTTGGAGAGTCAGTGCCTTTAACCTCCTGTTTCGCACAGCTTGCAATTTCTGTGCAAGATGAACAGGAATAGGGAGAACCAATGAGAGACTAGCTGTAGGTGTCTGCACGGGCAAATGTAACGCTCATTGCCCACCAGGAAGAGGAATTAAACAAAGGCACAGTGTGCCCTGCTGGAAACAGATTAGGGCCTGAAGCAATCCTGCGGATTTGTGCCCAGCTCACAAGAAAGCGAGTTGAAGAAAGGAGCTCAGGGGCACTGTACTTCACAAACCTGCAGAGTTATAAATGACAGCTATCCTCCAAAAATATATTGAAGTAAGCCTGCGAAGGGGACTTGAAAGCGGGGCTGAATTTCAGGAAAACTATTGCAGGGGGTAGACTGGAATTGCCCTGAAAGCATAGGAAAAGAGGCACAACGTCGACAATGATGCACTTGGCCAAAAAGGGCGTATTCGTTTTTTCCTGAATATATTCAGGAAAAAACGAATACGCCCTTTTTGGCCAACCAAGCAGGCCTGTAAAGGAAATCTGCACTACAATGAAGTCTCACTGCCCCACGGGCAAAAGGGCCATCTGAAAAAAGTGTAAAATCCAGAAAGGTAGGACAGGATATGGAGAACAGGGAGCCTTGTTATGCTGATTGGCAGGATGTAAATTGCCAGCAGCCACCCTGGAGAAGTGTATGGTGTTTCCTGAAACACGTAAGAAACAAAGCAACACAGCCTATGGCACTTCCACTTATGGTCCTATAGCTTACGGAAATTAAAATCAAAAACAGACAGCCACCCCAATATTTGGGACGGCTGTGTTCAGAAGAAGCTCGTCTACAGTATCAGGTAAATATCCCAGAAAGCAAAAAATGGATAAAGAAGTTGTGGCACGTACGTGCAATGCAATATCACTCAGCAATGAAATCTGTGTCATCAGGCCCGTAGCGGCATAGTAAGTGGATGCAGGTACGGTGATTCTACGTGAAGTACGTCACACAGAAAAAGAAACATCATAAGATATCACTAATACACGGAATGTAAACTTGACTACACATGAACTGAATTACAAAAAAGAACAGGGTCTCAAATTTAGAAAACCAACTAGTGCTTGCTTATGGGGAAAGGTGCGTTGGGGTGCTGCATAAAACCAGAGACTGAAATTAGCACAGATAACTTTCCATAAGCCAAATATGTAATAGACAAGACCTACTCCTTGCTCAACGAAATGGACCCAACACCACATATTCAACGCCTAGGAATATACCTGACTAGGAAGAATCTTAAAACCCATGGATATATATGTCTCCGTAAGAGAATCAAGCGTGTGTACAGCGACGGAAATGCAGCAGTGAAAATCCGATAAATCCCATTATCAAAATAAATTTCGAAAACAAAACACAAAGACAGTGAAATAGAGAGCAATTCTTAAATAATTCACTCAGGGCATGTGATGCAACCGGGATTGACCACATCTACACCCAGAGCTGGTTGAGACATAAGGCTGGACACTTCAGGCTGATAGCATTGGTGAGTTTCGGTGAGCAAATGCAGACCCTTTGAAGTCATACTGCATGGTACCCATTCCATGGGTCCCAACTCTCCAGGTTCAAGGGATTCTTCCTCCAGCTAAAACATGCATGGGAAACCCAGAGTATCGTCCACCGTGTGATTGGGAAATGATTTAAAATGCATCTCAGTTTTTGTATCCTGGTCCTCGGGTTCACCATTCCAGATGCTTTACTATCACTCTCCCCGCATGGAGAGTCAGTGCCTTTAACCTCCTGTTTCGCACAGCTTGCAATTTCTGTGCAAGATGAACAGGAATAGGGAGAACCAATGAGAGACTAGCTGTAGATGTCTGCACGGGCAAATGTAATGCTCATTGCCCACCAGGAAGAGGAATTAAACAAAGGCTCAGTGTGCCCTGCTGGAAACAGATTAGGGCCTGAAGCAATCCTGCGGATTTGTGCCCAGCTCACAAGAAAGCGAGTTGAAGAAAGGAGCTCAGGGGCACTGTACTTCACAAACCTGCAGAGTTATAAATGACAGCTATCCTCCAAAAATATATTGAAGTAAGCCTGCGAAGGGGACTTGAAAGCGGGGCTGAATTTCAGGAAAACGATTGCAGGGGGTAGACTGGAATTGCCCTGAAAGCATAGGAAAAGAGGCACAACGTCGACAATGATGCACTTGGCCAAAAAGGGCGTATGCGTTTTTTCCTGAATATATTCAGGAAAAAACGCATACGCCCTTTTTGGCCAACCAAGCAAGCTTGTAAAGGAAATCTGCACTACAATGAAATCTCACTGCCCCCCGGGCAAAAGGGCCATCTGAAAAAAGTATAAAATCCAGAAAGGTTGGACAGGATATGGAGAACAGGGAGCCTTGTTATGCTGATTGGCAGGATGTAAATTGCCAGCAGCCACCCTGGAGAAGTGTATGGTGTTTCCTGAAACACGTAAGAAACAAAGCAACACAGCCTATGGCACTTCCACTTATGGTCCTATAGCTTACGGAAATTAAAATCAAAAACAGACAGCCACCCCAATATTTGGGACGGCTGTGTTCAGAAGAAGCTCGTCTACAGTATCAGGTAAATATCCCAGAAAGCAAAAAATGGATAAAGAAGTTGTGGCACGTACGTGCAATGCAATATCACTCAGCAATGAAATCTGTGTCATCAGGCCCGTAGCGGCATAGTAAGTGGATGCAGGTACGGTGATTCTACGTGAACTACGTCACACAGAAAAAGAAACATCATAAGATATCACTAATACACGGAATGTAAACTTGAGAACACATGAACTGAATTACAAAACAGAACAGGGTCTCAAATTTAGAAAACCAACTAGTGCTTGCTTATGGGGAAAGGTGCGTTGGGGTGCTGCATAAAACCAGAGACTGAAATTAGCACAGATAACATTCCATAAGCCAAATATGTAATAGACAAGACCTACTCCTTGCTCAACGAAATGGACTCAACACCACATATTCAACGCCTAGGAATATACCTGACTAGGAAGAATCTTAAAACCCATGGATATATATGTCTCCGTAAGAGAATCAAGCGTGTGTACAGCGGCGGAAATGCAGCAGTGAAAATCCGATAAATCCCATTATCAAAACAAATTTCGAAAACAAAACACAAAGACAGTGAAATAGAGAGCAATTCTTAAATAATTCACTCAGGGCATGTGATGCAACCGGGATTGACCACATCTACACCCAGAGCTGGTTGAGACATAAGGCTGGACACTTCAGGCTGATAGCATTGGTGAGTTTCGGTGAGCAAATGCAGACCCTTTGAAGTCATACTGCATGGTACGCATTCCATGGGTCCCAACTCTCCAGGTTCAAGGCATTCTTCCTCCAGCTAAAACATGCATGGGAAACCCAGAGTATCGTCCACCGTGTGATTGGGAAACGATTTAAAATGCATCTCAGTTTTCGTATCCTGGTCCTCGGGTTCACCATTCCAGATGCTTTACTAACACTCTCCCCGCTTGGAGAGTCAGTGCCTTTAACCTCCTGTTTGGCACAGCTTGCCATTTCTGTGCAAGATGAACAGGAATAGGGAGAACCAATGAGAGACTAGCTGTAGGTGTCTGCACGGGCAAATGTAATGCTCATTGCCCACCAGGAAGAGGAATTAAACAAAGGCTCAGTGTGCCCTGCTGGAAACAGATTAGGGCCTGAAGCAATCCTGCGGTTTTGTGCACAGCTCACAAGAAAGCGAGTTGAGGAAAGGAGCTCAGGGGCACTGTACTTCACAAACCTGCAGAGTTATAAATGACAGCTATCCTCCAAAAATATATTGAAGTAAGCCTGCGAAGGGGACTTGAAAGAGGGGCTGAATTTCAGGAAAACGATTGCAGGGGGTAGACTGGAATTGCCCTGAAAGCATAGGAAAAGAGGCACAACGTCGACAATGATGCACTTGGACAAAAAGGGCGTATGCGTTTTTTCCTGAATATATTCAGGAAAAAACGCATACGCCCTTTTTGGCCAACCAAGCAAGCCTGTAAAGGAAATCTGCACTACAATGAAATCTCACTGCCCCCCGGGCAAAAGGGCCATCTGAAAAAAGTGTAAAATCCAGAAAGGTAGGACAGGATATGGAGAACAGGGAGCCTTGTTATGCTAATTGGCAGGATGTAAATTGCCAGCAGCCACCCTGGAGAAGTGTATGGTGTTTCCTGAAACACGTAAGAAACAAAGCAACACAGCCTATGGCACTTCCACTTATGGTCCTATAGCTTACGGAAATTAAAATCAAAAACAGACAGCCACCCCAATATTTGGGACGGCTGTGTTCACAAGAAGCTCGTCTACAGTATCAGGTAAATATCCCAGAAAGCAAAAAATGGATAAAGAAGTTGTGGCACGTACGTACAGTGCAATATCACTCAGCAATGAAATCTGTGTCATCAGGCCCGTAGCGGCATAGTGAGTGGATGCAGGTACGGTGATTCTACGTGAACTACGTCACACAGAAAAAGAAACATCATAAGATATCACTAATACACGGAATGTAAACTTGACTACACATGAACTGAATTACAAAAAAGAACAGGGTCTCAAATTTAGAAAACCAACTAGTGCTTGCTTATGGGGAAAGGTGCGTTGGGGTGCTGCATAAAACCAGAGACTGAAATTAGCACAGATAACTTTCCATAAGCCAAATATGTAATAGACAAGACCTACTCCTTGCTCAACGAAATGGACCCAACACCACATATTCAACGCCTAGGAATATACCTGACTAGTAAGAATCTTAAAACCCATGGATATATATGTCTCCGTAAGAGAATCAAGCGTGTGTACAGCGGCCGAAACGCAGCAGTGAAAATCCGATAAATCCCATTATCAAAATAAATTTCAAAAACAAAACACAAAGACAGTGAAATAGAGAGCAATTCTTAAATAATTCACTCAGGGCATGTGATGCAACCGGGATTGACCACATCTACACCCAGAGCTGGTTGAGACATAAGGCTGGACACTTCAGGCTGATAGCATTGGTGAGTTTCGGTGAGCAAATGCAGACCCTTTGAAGTCATACTGCATGGTACCCATTCCATGGGTCCCAACTCTCCAGGTTCAAGGGATTCTTCCTCCAGCTAAAACATGCATGGGAAACCCAGAGTATCGTCCACCGTGTGATTGGGAAATGATTTAAAATGCATCTCAGTTTTCGTATCCTGGTCCTCGGGTTCACCATTCCAGATTCTTTACTATCACTCTCCCCGCTTGGAGAGTCAGTGCCTTTAACCTCCTGTTTCGCACAGCTTGCAATTTCTGTGCAAGATGAACAGGAATAGGGAGAACCAATGAGAGACTAGCTGTAGGTGTCTGCACGGGCAAATGTAACGCTCATTGCCCACCAGGAAGAGGAATTAAACAAAGGCTCAGTGTGCCCTGCTGGAAACAGATTAGGGCCTGAAGCATTCCTGCGGTTTTGTGCCCAGCTCACAAGAAAGCGAGTTGAAGAAAGGAGCTCAGGGGCACTGTACTTCACAAACCTGCAGAGTTATAAATGACAGCTATCCTCCAAAAATATATTGAAGTAAGCCTGCGAAGGGGACTTGAAAGCGGGGCTGAATTTCAGGAAAACGATTGCAGGGGGTAGACTGGAATTGCCCTGAAAGCATAGGAAAAGAGGCACAACGTCGACAATGATGCACTTGGCCAAAAAGGGCGTATGCGTTTTTTCCTGAATATATTCTGGAAAAAACGCATACGCCCTTTTTGGCCAACCAAGCAAGCCTGTAAAGGAAATCTGCACTACAATGAAATCTCACTGCCCCCCCGGGCAAAAGGGCCATCTGAAAAAAGTGTAAAATCCAGAAAGGTAGGACAGGATATGGAGAACAGGGAGCCTTGTTATGCTGATTGGCAGGATGTAAATTGCCAGCAGCCACTCTGCAGAAGTGTATGGTGTTTCCTGAAACACGTAAGAAACAAAGCAACACAGCCTATGGCACTTCCACTTATGGTCTTATAGCTTACGGAAATTAAAATCAAAAACAGACAGCCACCCCAATATTTGGGACGGCTGTGTTCACAAGAAGCTCGTCTACAGTATCAGGTAAATATCCCAGAAAGCAAAAAATGGATAAAGAAGTTGTGGCACGTACGTACAATGCAATATCACTCAGCAATGAAATCTGTGTCATCAGGCCCGTAGCGGCATTGTGAGTGGATGCAGGTACGGTGATTCTACGTGAACTACGTCACACAGAAAAAGAAACATCATAAGATATCACTAATACACGGAATGTAAACTTGACTACACATGAACTGAATTACAAAACAGAACAGGGTCTCAAATTTAGAAAACCAACTAGTGCTTGCTTATGGGGAAAGGTGCCTTGGGGTGCTGCATAAAACCAGAGACTGAAATTAGCACAGATAACATTCCATAAGCCAAATATGTAATAGACAAGACCTACTCCTTGCTCAACGAAATGGACTCAACACCACATATTCAACGCCTAGGAATATACCTGACTAGGAAGAATCTTAAAACCCATGGATATATATGTCTCCGTAAGACAATCAAGCGTGTGTACAGCGGCCGATACGCAGCAGTGAAAATCCGATAAATCCCATTATCAAAATAAATTTCGAAAACAAAACACAAAGACAGTGAAATAGAGAGCAATTCTTAAATAATTCACTCAGGGCATGTGATGCAACCGGGATTTAACACATCTACACCCAGAGCTGGTTGAGACATAAGGCTGGACACTTCAGGCTGATAGCACTGGTGAGTTTCGGTGAGCAAATGCAGACCCTTTGAAGTCATACTGCATGGTACCCATTCCATGGGTCCCAACTCTCCAGGTTCAAGGGATTCTTCCTCCAGCTAAAACATGCATGGGAAACCCAGAGTATCGTCCACCGTGTGATTGGGAAACGATTTAAAATGCATCTCAGTTTTCGTATCCTGGTCCTCGGGTTCACCATTCCAGATGCTTTACTAACACTCTCCCCGCTTGGAGAGTCAGTGCCTTTAACCTCCTCTTTGGCACAGCTTGCAATTTCTGTGCAAGATGAACAGGAATAGGGAGAACCATTGAGAGACTAGCTGTAGGTGTCTGCACGGGCAAATGTAACGCTCATTGCCCACCAGGAAGAGGAATTAAACAAAGGCTCAGTGTGCCCTGCTGGAAACAGATTAGGGCCTGAAACAATCCTGCGGTTTTGTGCCCAGCTCACAAGAAAGCGAGTTGAAGAAAGGAGCTCAGGGGCACTGTAATTCACAAACCTGCAGAGTTATAAATGACAGCTATCCTCCAAAAATATATTGAAGTAAGCCTGCGAAGGGGACTTGAAAGCGGGGCAGAATTTCAGGAAAACGATTGCAGGGGGTAGACTGGAATTGCCCTGAAAGCATAGGAAAAGAGGCACAACGTCGACAATGATGCACTTGGCCAAAAAGTGCGTATGCGTTTTTTCCTGAATATATTCAGGAAAAAACGTATACGCCCTTTTTGGCCAACCAAGCAAGCCTGTAAAGGAAATCTGCACTACAATGAAATCTCACTGCCCCCCCGGGCAAAAGGGCCATCTGAAAAAAGTGTAAAATCCAGAAAGGTAGGACAGGATATGGAGAACAGGGAGCCTTGTTATGCTGATTGGAAGGATGTAAATTGCCAGCAGCCACCCTGGAGAAGTGTATGGTGTTTCCTGAAACACGTAAGAAACAAAGCAACACAGCCTATGGCACTTCCACTTATGGTCCTATAGCTTACGGAAATTAAAATCAAAAACAGACAGCCACCCCAATATTTGGGACGGCTGTGTTCACAAGAAGCTCGTCTACAGTATCAGGTAAATATCCCAGAAAGCAAAAAATGGATAAAGAAGTTGTGGCACGTACGTGCAATGCAATATCACTCAGCAATGAAATCTGTGTCATCAGGCCCGTAGCGGCATAGTGAGTGGATGCAGGTACGGTGATTCTACGTGAACTACGTCACACAGAAAAAGAAACATCATAAGATATCACTAATACACGGAATGTAAACTTGACTACACATGAACTGAATTACAAAACAGAACAGGGTCTCAAATTTAGAAAACCAACCAGTGCTTGCTTATGGGGAAAGGTGCGTTGGGGTGCTGCATAAAACCAGAGACTGAAATTAGCACAGATAACATTCCATAAGCCAAATATGTAATAGACAAGACCTACTCCTTGCTCAACGAAATGGACTCAACACCACATATTCAACGCCTAGGAATATACCTGACTAGGAAGAATCTTAAAACCCATGGATATATATGTCTCGGTAAGAGAATCAAGCGTGTGTACAGCGGCGGAAACGCAGCAGTGAAAATCCGATAAATCCCATTATCAAAATAAATTTCGAAAACAAAACACAAAGACAGTGAAATAGAGAGCAATTCTTAAATAATTCACTCAGGGCATGTGATGCAACCGGGATTGACCACATCTACACCCAGAGCTGGTTGAGACATAAGGCTGGACACTTCAGGCTGATAGCATTGGTGAGTTTCGGTGAGCAAATGCAGACCCTTTGAAGTCATACTGCATGGTACCCATTCCATTTGTCCCAACTCTCTAGGTTCAAGGCATTCTTCCTCCAGCTAAAACATGCATGGGAAATCCAGAGTATCATCCACCGTGTGATTGGGAAACGATTTAAAATGCATCTCAGTTTTCGTATCCTGGTCCTCGGGTTCACCATTCCAGATGCTTAACTAACACTCTCCCCGCTTGGAGAGTCAGTGCCTTTAACCTCCTGTTTGGCACAGCTTGCAATTTCTGTGCAAGATGAACAGGAATAGGGAGAACCAATGAGAGACTAGCTGTAGGTGTCTGCACGGGCAAATGTAACGCTCATTTCCCACCAGGAAGAGGAATTAAACAAAGGCTCAGCATGCCCTGCTGAAAACAGATTAGGGCCTGAAGCAATCCTGCGGTTTTGTGCCCAGCTCACAAGAAAGCGAGTTGAAGAAAGGAGTTCAGGGGCACTGTAATTCACAAACCTGCAGAGTTATAAATGACAGCTATCCTCCAAAAATATATTGAAGTAAGCCTGCGAAGGGGACTTGAAAGCGGGGCAGAATTTCAGGAAAACGATTGCAGGGGGTAGACTGGAATTGCCCTGAAAGCATAGGAAAAGAGGCAGAACGTCGACAATGATGCACTTGGCCAAAAAGGTCGTATGCGTTTTTTCCTGAATTTATTCAGGATAAAACGCATACGCCCTTTTTGGCCAACCAAGGAAGCCTGTAAATGAAATCTGCACTACAATGAAGTCTCACTGCCCCCCGGGCAAAAGGGCCATCTGAAAAAAGTGTAAAATCCAGAAAGGTAGGACTGGATATGGAGAACAGGGAGCCTTGTTATGCTGATTGGCAGGATGTAAATTGCCAGCAGCCACCCTGGAGAAGTGTATGGTGTTTCCTGAAACACGTAAGAAACAAAGCAACACAGCCTATGGCACTTCCACTTATGGTCCTATAGCTTACGGAAATTAAAATTAAAAACAGACAGCCACCCCAATATTTGGGACGGCTGTGTTCACAAGAAGCTCGTCTACAGTATCAGGTAAATATCCCAGAAAGCAAAAAATGGATAAAGAAGTTGTGGCACGTACGTGCAACGCAATATCACTCAGCAATGAAATCTGTGTCATCAGGCCCGTAGCGGCATAGTGAGTGGATGCAGGTATGGTGATTCTACGTGAACTACGTCACACAGAAAAAGAAACATCATAAGATATCACTAATACACGGAATGTAAACTTGACTACACATGAACTGAATTACAAAACAGAACAGGGTCTCAAATTTAGAAAACCAACTTGTGCTTGCTTATGGGGAAAGGAGCGTTGGGGTGTTGCATAAAACCAGAGACTGAAATTAGCACAGATAACTTTCCATAAGCCAAATATGTAATAGACAAGACCTACTCCTTGCTCAACGAAATGGACTCAACACCACATATTCAACGCCTAGGAATATACCTGACTAGGAAGAATCTTAAAACCCATGGATATATATGTCTCCGTAAGAGAATCAAGAGTGTGTACAGCGGCCGAAACGCAGCAGTGAAAATCCGATAAATCCCATTATCAAAATAAATTTCGAAAACAAAACACAAACACAGTGAAATAGAGAGCAATTCTTAAATAATTCACTCAGGGCATGTGATGCAACCGGGATTGACCACATCTACACCCAGAGCTGGTTGAGACATAAGGCTGGACACTTCAGGCTGATAGCATTGGTGAGTTTCGGTGAGCAAATGTAGACCCTTTGAAGTCATACTGCATGGTACCCATTCCATGGGTCCCAACTCTCCAGGTTCAAGGGATTCTTCCTCCAGCTAAAACATGCATGGGAAACCCAGAGTATCGTCCACCGTGTGATTGGGAAACGATTTAAAATGCATCTCAGTTTTCGTATCCTGGTCCTCGGGTTCACCATTCCAGATGCTTTACTCACACTCTCCCCGCTTGGAGAGTCAGTGCCTTTAACCTCCTCTTTGGCACAGCTTGCAATTTCTGGGCAAGATGAACAGGAATAGGGAGAACCAATGAGAGACTAGCTGTAGGTGTCTGCACGGGCAAATGTAACGCTCATTGCCCACCAGGAAGAGGAATTAAACAAAGGCTCAGTGTGCCCTGCTGGAAACAGATTAGGGCCTGAAGCAATCCTGCGGTTTTGTGCCCAGCTCACAAGAAAGCGAGTTGAAGAAAGGAGTTCAGGGGCACTGTAATTCACAAACGTGCAGAGTTATAAATGACAGCTATCCTCCAAAAATATATTGAAGTAAGCCTGCGAAGGGGACTTGAAAGCGTGGCAGAATTTCAGGAAAACGATTGCAGGGGGTAGACTGGAATTGCCTTGAAAGCATAGGAAAAGAGGCAGAACGTCGACAATGATGCACTTGGCCAAAAAGGGCGTATGCGTTTTTTCCTGAATATATTCAGGAAAAAACACATACGCCCTTTTTGGCCAACCAAGCAAGCCTGTAAAGAAATCTGCCCTACAATGAAATCTCACTGCCCCACCCCGGGCAAAAGGGCCATCTGAAAAAAGTGTAAAATCCAGAAAGGTAGGACAGGATATGGAGAACAGGGAGCCTTGTTATGCTGATTGGCAGGATGTAAATTGCCAGCAGCCACCCTGGAGAAGTGTATGGTGTTTCCTGAAACACGTAAGAAACAAAGCAACACAGCCTATGGCACTTCCACTTATGGTCCTATAGCTTACGGAAATTAAAATCAAAAACAGACAGCCACCCCAATATTTGGGATGGCTGTGTTCACAAGAAGTTCGTCTACAGTAACAGGTAAATATCCCAGAATGCAAAAAATGGATAAAGAAGTTGTGGCACGTACGTACAATGCAATATCACTCAGCAATGAAATCTGTGTCATCAGGCCCGTAGCGGCATAGTGAGTGGATGCAGGTACGGTGATTCTACGTGAACTACGTCACACAGAAAAAGAAACATCATAATATATCACTAATACACGGAATGTAAACTTGACTACACATGAACTGAATTACAAAACAGAACAGGTTCTCAAATTTACAAAACCAACTAGTGCTTGCTTATGGGGAAAGGTGCTTTGGGGTGCTGCATAAAACCAGAGACTGAAATTAGCACAGATAACTTTACATAAGCCAAATATGTAAAAGACAAGACCTACTCCTTGCTCAACGAAATGGACCCAACACCACATATTCAACGCCTAGGAATATACCTGACTAGGAAGAATCTTAAAACCCATGGATATATATGTCTCCGTAAGAGAATCAAGCGTGTGTACAGCGGCCGAAACGCAGCAGTGAAAATCCGATAAATCCCATTATCAAAATAAATTTCGAAAACAAAACACAAAGACAGTGAAATAGAGAGCAATTCTTAAATAATTCACTCAGGGCATGTGATGCAACCGGGATTGACCACATCTACACCCAGAGCTGGTTGAGACATAAGGCTGGACACTTCAGGCTGATAGCATTGGTGAGTTTCGGTGAGCAAATGCAGACCCTTTGAAGTCATACTGCATGGTACCCATTCCATGGGTCCCAACTCTCTAGGTTCAAGGCATTCTTCCTCCAGCTAAAACATGCATGGGAAACCCAGAGTATCATCCACCGTGTGATTGGGAAACGATTTAAAATGCATCTCAGTTTTCGTATCCTGGTCCTCGGGTTCACCATTCCAGATGCTTTACTAACACTCTCCCCGCTTGGAGAGTCAGTGCCTTTAAACTCCTGTTGGGCACAGCTTGCAATTTCTGTTCAAGATGAACAGGAATAGGGAGAACCAATGAGAGACTAGCTGTAGGTGTCTGCACGGGCAAATGTAACGCTCATTTCCCACCAGGAAGAGGAATTAAACAAAGGCTCAGCATGCCCTGCTGAAAACAGATTAGGGCCTGAAGCAATCCTGCGGTTTTGTGCCCAGCTCACAAGAAAGTGAGTTGAAGAAAGGAGCTCAGGGGCACTGTAATTCACAAACCTGCAGAGTTATAAATGACAGCTATGCTCCAAAAATATATTGAAGTAAGCCTGCGAAGGGGACTTGAAAGCAGGGCAGAGTTTCAGGAAAACCATTGCAGGGGGTAGACTGGAATTGCCCTGAAAGCATAGTAAAATAGGCACAACGTCGACAATGATGCACTTGGCCAAAAAGGGCGTATGCGTTTTTTCCTGAATTTATTCAGGATAAAACGCATACGCCCTTTTTGGCCAACCAAGGAAGCCTGTAAAGGAAATCTGCACTACAATGAAGTCTCACTGCCCCCCGGGCAAAAGGGCCATCTGAAAAAAGTGTAAAATCCAGAAAGGTAGGACAGGATATGGAGAACAGGGAGCCTTGTTATGCTGATTGGCAGGATGTAAATTGCCAGCAGCCACCCTGGAGAAGTGTATGGTGTTTCCTGAAACACGTAAGAAACAAAGCAACACAGCCTATGGCTCTTCCACTTATGGTCCTATAGCTTACGGAAATTAAAATTAAAAACAGACAGCCACCCCAATATTTGGGACGGCTGTGTTCACAAGAAGCTCGTCTACAGTATCAGGTAAATATCCCAGAAAGCAAAAAATGGATAAAGAAGTTGTGGCACGTACGTGCAATGCAATATCACTCTGCAATGAAATCTGTGTCATCAGGCCCGTAGCGGCATAGTGAGTGGATGCAGGTACAGTGATTCTACGTGAACTACGTCACACAGAAAAAGAAACATCATAAGATATCACTAATACACGGAATGTAAACTTGACTACACATGAACTGAATTACAAAACAGAACAGGGTCTCAAATTTAGAAAACCAACTTGTGCTTGCTTATGGGGAAAGGAGCGTTGGGGTGTTGCATAAAACCAGAGACTGAAATTAGCACAGATAACTTTCCATAAGCCAAATATGTAATAGACAAGACCTACTCCTTGCTCAACGAAATGGACTCAACACCACATATTCAACGCCTAGGAATATACCTGACTAGGAAGAATCTTAAAACCCATGGATATATATGTCTCCGTAAGAGAATCAAGAGTGTGTACAGCGGCCGAAACGCAGCAGTGAAAATCCGATAAATCCCATTATCAAAATAAATTTCGAAAACAAAACACAAACACAGTGAAATAGAGAGCAATTCTTAAATAATTCACTCAGGGCATGTGATGCAACCGGGATTGACCACATCTACACCCAGAGCTGGTTGAGACATAAGGCTGGACACTTCAGGCTGATAGCATTGGTGAGTTTCGGTGAGCAAATGTAGACCCTTTGAAGTCATACTGCATGGTACCCATTCCATGGGTCCCAACTCTCCAGGTTCAAGGGATTCTTCCTCCAGCTAAAACATGCATGGGAAACCCAGAGTATCGTCCACCGTGTGATTGGGAAACGATTTAAAATGCATCTCAGTTTTCGTATCCTGGTCCTCGGGTTCACCATTCCAGATGCTTTACTCACACTCTCCCCGCTTGGAGAGTCATTGCCTTTAACCTCCTCTTTGGCACAGCTTGCAATTTCTGTGCAAGATGAACAGGAATAGGGAGAACCAATGAGAGACTAGCTGTAGGTGTCTGCACGGGCAAATGTAACGCTCATTGCCCACCAGGAAGAGGAATTAAACAAAGGCTCAGTGTGCCCTGCTGGAAACAGATTAGGGCCTGAAGCAATCCTGCGGTTTTGTGCCCAGCTCACAAGAAATCGAGTTGAAGAAAGGAGCTCAGGGGCACTGTAATTCACAAAGCTGCAGAGTTATAAATGACAGCTATCCTCCAAAAATATATTGAAGTAAGCCTGCGAAGGGGACTTGAAAGCGGGGCAGAATTTCAGGAAAACGATTGCAGGGGGTAGACAGGAATTGCCCTGAAAGCATAGGAAAAGAGGCAGAACGTCGACAATGATGCACTTGGCCAAAAAGGGCGTATGCGTTTTTTCCTGAATATATTCAGGAAAAAACGCATACGCCCTTTTTGGCCAACCAAGCAAGCCTGTAAAAAATCTGCCCTACAATGAAATCTCACTGCCCCCCCCCGGGCAAAAGGGCCATCTGAAAAAAGTGTAAAATCCAGAAAGGTAGGACAGGATATGGAGAACAGGGAGCCTTGTTATGCTGATTGGCAGGATGTAAATTGCCAGCAGCCACCCTGGAGAAGTGTATGGTGTTTCCTGAAACACGTAAGAAACAAAGCAACACAGCCTATGGCACTTCCACTTATGGTCCTATAGCTTACGGAAATTAAAATCAAAAACAGACAGCCACCCCAATATTTGGGATGGCTGTGTTCACAAGAAGTTCGTCTACAGTAACAGGTAAATATCCCAGAATGCAAAAAATGGATAAAGAAGTTGTGGCACGTACGTACAATGCAATATCACTCAGCAATGAAATCTGTGTCATCAGGCCCGTAGCGGCATAGTGAGTGGATGCAGGTACGGTGATTCTACGTGAACTACGTCACACAGAAAAAGAAACATCATAATATATCACTAATACACGGAATGTAAACTTGACTACACATGAACTGAATTACAAAACAGAACAGGGTCTCAAATTTACAAAACCAACTAGTGCTTGCTTATGGGGAAAGGTGCTTTGGGGTGCTGCATAAAACCAGAGACTGAAATTAGCACAGATAACTTTACATAAGCCAAATATGTAAAAGACAAGACCTACTCCTTGCTCAACGAAATGGACCCAACACCACATATTCAACGCCTAGGAATATACCTGACTAGGAAGAATCTTAAAACCCATGGATATATATGTCTCCGTAAGAGAATCAAGCGTGTGTACAGCGGCCGAAACGCAGCAGTGAAAATCCGATAAATCCCATTATCAAAATAAATTTCGAAAACAAAACACAAAGACAGTGAAATAGAGAGCAATTCTTAAATAATTCACTCAGGGCATGTGATGCAACCGGGATTGACCACATCTACACCCAGAGCTGGTTGAGACATAAGGCTGGACACTTCAGGCTGATAGCATTGGTGAGTGTCGGTGAGCAAATGCAGACCCTTTGAAGTCATACTGCATGGTACCCATTCCATGGGTCCCAACTCTCTAGGTTCAAGGCATTCTTCCTCCAGCTAAAACATGCATGGGAAACCCAGAGTATCATCCACCGTGTGATTGGGAAACGATTTAAAATGCATCTCAGTTTTCGTATCCTGGTCCTCGGGTTCACCATTCCAGATGCTTTACTAACACTCTCCCCGCTTGGAGAGTCAGAGCCTTTAACCTCCTGTTTGGCACAGCTTGCAATTTCTGTTCAAGATGAACAGGAATAGGGAGAACCAATGAGAGACTAGCTGTAGGTGTCTGCACAGGCAAATGTAACGCTCATTTCCCACCAGGAAGAGGAATTAAACAAAGGCTCAGCATGCCCTGCTGAAAACAGATTAGGGCCTGAAGCAATCCTGCCGTTTTGTGCCCAGCTCACAAGAAAGTGAGTTGAAGAAAGGAGCTCAGGGGCACTGTAATTCACAAACCTGCAGAGTTATAAATGACAGCTATCCTCCAAAAATATATTGAAGTAAGCCTGCGAAGGGGACTTGAAAGCAGGGCAGAATTTCAGGAAAACGATTGCAGGGGGTAGACAGGAATTGCCCTGAAAGCATAGGAAAAGAGGCAGAACGTCCACAATGATGCACTTGGCCAAAAAGGGCGTATGCGTTTTTTCCTGAATATATTCAGGAAAAAACGCATACGCCCTTTTTGGCCAACCAAGCAAGCCTGTAAAGGAAATCTGCACTACAATGAAATCTCACTGCCCCCCTCCGCCGGGGCAAAAGGGCCATCTGAAAAAAGTGTAAAATCCAGAAAGGTACGACAGGATATGTAGAACACGGAGCCTTGTTATGCTGATTGGCAGGATGTAAATTGCCAGCAGCCACCCTGGAGAAGTGTATGGTGTTTCCTGAAACACGTAAGAAACAAAGCAACACAGCCTATGGCACTTCCACTTATGGTCCTATAGCTTACGGAAATTAAAATCAAAAACAGACAGCCACCCCAATATTTGGGACGGCTGAGTTCACAAGAAGCTCGTCTACAGTATCAGGTAAATATCCCAGAAAGCAAAAAATGGATAAAGAAGTTGTGGCACGTACATACAATGCAATATCACTCAGCAATGAAATCTGTGTCATCAGGCCCGTAGCGGCATAGTGAGTGGATGCAGGTACGGTGATTCTACGTGAACTACGTCACACAGAAAAAGAAACATCATAAGATATCACTAATACACGGAATGTAAACTTGACTACACATGAACTGAATTACAAAACAGAACAGGGTCTCAAATTTAGAAAACCAACTAGTGCTTGCTTATGGGGAAAGGTGCCTTGGGGTGCTGCATAAAGCCAGAGACAGAAATTAGCACAGATAACATTCCATAAGACAAATATGTAATAGACAAGACCTACTCCTTGCTCAACGAAATGGACTCAACACCACATATTCAACGCCTAGGAATATACCTGACTAGGAAGAATCTTAAAACCCATGGTTATATATGTCTCCGTAAGAGAATCAAGCGTGTGTACAGCGGCCGATACGCAGCAGTGAAAATCCGATAAATCCCATTATCAAAATAAATTTCGAAAACAAAACACAAAGACAGTGAAATAGAGAGCGATTCTTAAATAATTCACTCAGCGCATGTGATGCAACCGGGATTGACCACATCTACACCCAGAGCTGGTTGAGACATAAGGCTGGACACTACAGGCTGATAGCATTTGTGAGTTTTGGTGAGCAAATGAAGACCCTTTGAAGTCATACTGCATGGTACCTATTCCATGGGTCCCAACTCTTCAGGTTCAAGGGATTCTTCCTCCAGCTAAAACATGCATGGGAAACCCACAGTATGGTCCACCGTGTGATTGGGAAACGATTTAAAATGCATCTCAGTTTTCGTATCCTGGTCCTCGGGTTCACCATTCCAGATGCTTTACTAACACTCTGCCTGCTTGGAGAGTCAGTGCCTTTAACCTCCTGTTTGGCACAGCTTGCAATTTCTGTGCAAGATGAACAGGAATAGGGAGAAACAATGAGAAACTAGCTATAGGTGTCTGCACGAGCAAATGTAACGCTCATTTCCCACCAGGAAGAGGAATTAACCAAAGGCTCCGTGTGCCCTGCTGGAAACAGTTTAGGGCCTGAAGCAATCCTGCGGTTTTGTGCCCAGCTCACAAGAAAGCGAGTTGAAGAAAGGAGCTCAGGGGCACTGTAATTCACAAACCTGCAGAGTTATAAATGACAGCTATCCTCCAAAAATATATTGAAGTAAGACTGCGAAGGGGACTTGAATGCGGGGCTGAATTTCAGGAAAACGATTGCAGGTGGTAGACAGGAATTGCCCTGAAAGCATAGGAAAAGAGGCCCAATGTCGACAATGATGCACTTGGCCAAAAAGGGCGTATGCGTTTTTTCCTGAATATATTCAGGAAAAAACGCATACGCCCTTTTTGGCCAACCAAGCAAGCCTGTAAAGGAAATCTGCACTACAATGAAGTCTCACTGCCCCCCGGGCAAAAGGGCCATCTGAAAAAAGTGTAAAATCCAGAAAAGTAGGACAGGATATGGAGAACATGGAGCCTTGTTATGCTGATTGGCAGGATGTAAATTGCCAGCAGCCACCCTGGAGAAGTGTATGGTGTTTCCTGAAACACGTAAGAAACAAAGCAACACAGCCTATGGCACTTCCACTTATGGTCCTATAGCTTACGGAAATTAAAATCAAAAACAGACAGCCACCCCAATATTTGGGACGGCTGAGTTCACAAGAAGCTCGTCTACAGTATCAGGTAAATATCCCAGAAAGCAAAAAATGGATAAAGAAGTTGTGGCACGTACATACAATGCAATATCACTCAGCAATGAAATCTGTGTCATCAGGCCCGTAGCGGCATAGTGAGTGGATGCAGGTACGGTGATTCTACGTGAACTACGTCACACAGAAAAAGAAACATCATAAGATATCACTAATACACGGAATGTAAACTTGACTACACATGAACTGAATTACAAAACAGAACAGGGTCTCAAATTTAGAAAACCAACTAGTGCTTGCTTATGGGGAAAGGTGCCTTGGGGTGCTGCATAAAGCCAGAGACAGAAATTAGCACAGATAACATTCCATAAGACAAATATGTAATAGACAAGACCTACTCCTTGCTCAACGAAATGGACTCAACACCACATATTCAACGCCTAGGAATATACCTGACTAGGAAGAATCTTAAAACCCATGGTTATATATGTCTCCGTAAGAGAATCAAGCGTGTGTACAGCGGCCGATACGCAGCAGTGAAAATCCGATAAATCCCATTATCAAAATAAATTTCGAAAACAAAACACAAAGACAGTGAAATAGAGAGCGATTCTTAAATAATTCACTCAGGGCATGTGATGCAACCGGGATTGACCACATCTACACCCAGAGCTGGTTGAGACATAAGGCTGGACACTTCAGGCTGATAGCATTGGTGAGTTTCGGTGAGCAAATGCAGACCCTTTGAAGTCATACTGCATGGTACCCATTCCATGGGTCCCAACTCTCCAGGTTCAAGTGATTCTTCCTCCAGCTAAAACATGCATGGGAAACCCAGAGTATCGTCCACCGTGTGATTGGGAAACGATTTAAAATGCATCTCAGTTTTCGTATCCTAGTCCTCGGGTTCACCATTCCAGATGCTTTACTAACACTCTCCCCGCTTGGAGAGTCAGTGCCTTTAACCTCCTGTTTGGCACAGCTTGCAATTTCTGTGCAAGATGAACAGGAATAGGGAGAACCAATGAGAGACTAGCTGTAAGTGTCTGCACGGGCAAATGTAACGCTCATTGCCGACCAGGAAGAGGAATTAAACAAAGGCTCAGCGTGCCCTGCTGAAAACAGATTAGGGCCTGAAGCAATCCTGCGGTTTTTTGCCCAGCTCACAAGAAAGCGAGTTGAAGAAAGGAGCTCAGGGGCACTGTACTTCACAAACCTGCAGAGTTATAAATGACAGCTATCCTCCAAAAATATATTGAAGTAAGCCTGCGAAGGGGACTTGAAAGCGGGGCAGAATTTCAGGAAAACGATTGCAGGGGGTAGACTGGAATTGCCCTGAAAGCATAGGAAAAGAGGCACAACGTCGACAATGATGCAGTTGGCCAAAAAGGGCGTATGCGTTTTTTCCTGAATATATTCAGGAAAAAACGAATACGCACTTTTTGGCCAACCAAGCAAGCCTGTAAAGGAAATCTGCACTACAATGAAGTCTCACTGCCCCCCGGGCAAAAGGGCCATCTGAAAAAAGTGTAAAATCCAGAAATGTAGGACAGGATATGGAGAACAGGGAGCCTTGTTATGCTGATTGGCAGGATGTATATTGCCGGCAGCCACCCTGGAGAAGTGTATGGTGTTTCCTGAAACACGTAAGGAACAAAGCAACACAGCCTATGGCACTTCCACTTATGGTCCTATAGCTTACGGAAATTAAAATCAAAAACAGACAGCCACCCCAATATTTGGGACGGCTGTGTTCACAAGAAGTTCGTCTACAGTATCAGGTAAATATCCCAGAAAGCAAAAAATGGATAAAGAAGTTGTGGCACGTACGTACAATGCAATATCACTCAGCAATGAAATCTGTGTCATCAGGCCCATAGCGGCATAGTGAGTGGATGCAGGTACAGTGATTCTACGTGAACTACGTCACACAGAAAAAGAAACATCATAAGATATCACTAATACACGGAATGTAAACTTGAATACACATGAACTGAATTACAAACAGAACAGGGTCTCAAATTTAGAAAACCAACTAGTGCTTGCTTATGGGGAAAGGTGCCTTGGGGTGCTGCATAAAACCAGAGACTGAAATTAGTACAGATAACATTCCATAAGACAAATATGTAATAGACAAGACCTACTCCTTGCTCAACGAAATGGACTCAACACCACATATTCAACGCCTAGGAATATACCTGACTAGGAAGAATCTTAAAACCCATGGTTATATATGTCTCCGTAAGAGAATCAAGCGTGTGTACAGCGGCCGATACGCAGCAGTGAAAATCCGAAAAATCCCATTATCAAAATAAATTTCGAAAACAAAACACAAAGACAGTGAAATAGAGAGCGATTCTTAAATAATTCACTCAGGGCATGTGATGCAACCGGGATTGACCACATCTACACCCAGAGCTGGTTGAGACATAAGGCTGGACACTACAGGCTGATAGCATTTGTGAGTTTCGGTGAGCAAATGCAGACCCTTTGAAATCATACTGCATGGTACCTATTCCATGGGTCCCAACTCTTCAGGTTCAAGGGATTATTCCTCCAGCTAAAACATGCATGGGAAACCCACAGTATGGTCCACCGTGTGATTGGGAAACGATTTAAAATGCATCTCAGTTTTCGTATCCTGGTCCTCGGGTTCACCATTCCAGATGCTTTACTAACACTCTCCCCGCTTGGAGAGTCAGTGCCTTTAACCTCCTCTTTGGCACAGCTTGCAATTTCTGTGCAAGATGAACAGGAATAGGGAGAAACAATGAGAGACTACCTGTAGGTGTCTGTACGGGCAAATGTAACGCTCATTGCCGACCAGCAAGAGGAATTAACCAAAGGCTCAGTGTGCCCTGCCGGAAACAGATTAGGGCCTGAAGCAATCCTGCGGTTTTGTGCCCAGCTCACAAGAAAGCGAGTTGAAGAAAGGAGCTCAGGGGCAGTGTAATTCACAAACCTGCAGAGTTATAAATGACAGCATTCCACCAAAAATATATTGCAGTAAGCCTGCAAAGGGGACTTGAAAGCGTGGCAGAATTTCACGAAAACGATTGCAGGGGGTAGACTGGAATTGCCCTGAAAGCATAGGAAAAGAGGCACAACGTCGACAATGATGCACTTGGCCAAAAAGGGCGTATGCGTTTTTTCCTGAATTTATTCAGGAAAAAACGCATACGCCCCCTTTGGCCAACCAAGCAAGCCTGTAAAGGAAATCTGCACTACAATGAAGTCTCACTGCCCCCCGGGCAAAAGGGCCATCTGAAAAAAGTGTAAAATCCAGAATGGTAGGACAGATATGGAGAACAGGGAGCCTTGTTATGCTGATTGGCAGGATGTAAATTGCCAGCAGCCACCCTGGAGAAGTGTATGGTGTTTCCTGAAACACATAAGAAACAAAGCAACACAGCCTATGGCACTTCCACTTATGGTCCTATAGCTTACGGAAATTAAAATCAAAAACAGACAGCCACCCCAATATTTGGGACGGCTGTGTTCACAAGAAGCTCGTCTACAGTATCAGGTAAATATCCCAGAAAGCAAAAAATGGATAAAGAAGTTGTGGCACGTACGTACAATGCAATATCACTCAGCAATGAAATCTGTGTCATCAGGCCCGTAGCGGCATAGTGAGTGGATGCAGGTACGGTGATTCTACGTGAACTACGTCACACAGAAAAAGAAACATCATAAGATATCACTAATACACGGAATGTAAACTTGACTACACATGAACTGAATTACAAAACAGAACAGGGTCTCAAATTTAGAAAACCAACTAGTGCTTGCTTATGGGGAAAGGTGCCTTGGGGTGCTGCATAAAACCAGAGACTGAAATTAGCACAGATAACTTTCCATAAGCCAAATATGTAATAGACAAGACCTACTACTTGCTCAACGAAATGGACCCAACACCACATATTTAACGCCTAGGAATATACCTGACTAGGAAGAATCTTAAAACCCATGGATATATATGTCTCCGTAAGAGAATCAAGCGTGTATACAGCGGGCGAAACGCAGCAGTGAAAATTCGATAAATCCCATTATCAAAATAAATTTCGAAAACAAAACACAAAGACAGTGAAATAGAGAGCAATTCTTAAATAATTCACTCAGGGCATGTGATGCAACCGGGATTGACCACATCTACACCCAGAGCTGGTTGAGACATAAGGCTGGACACTTCAGGCTGATAGCATTGGTGAGTTTCGGTGGGTAAATGCAGACCCTTTGAAGTCATACTGCATGGTACCCATTCCATGGGTCCCAACTCTCCAGGTTCAAGGGATTCTTCCTCCAGCTAAAACATGCATGGGAAACCCAGAGTATCATCCACCGTGTGATTGGGAAACGATTTAAAATGCATCTCAGTTTTCGTATCCTGGTTCTCGGGTTCACCATTCCAGATGCTTTACTAAAACTCTCCCCGCTTGGAGAGTCAGTGCCTTTAACCTCCTGTTTGGCACAGCTTGCAATTTCTGTGCAAGATGAACAGGAATAGGGAGAAACAATGAGAGACTAGCTGTAGGTGTATGCACGGGCAAATGTAACACTCATTGCACACCAGGAATAGGAATTAAACAAAGGCTCAGTGTGCCCTGCCGGAAACAGATTAGGGCCTGAAGCAATCCTGCGGTTTTGTGCCCAGCTCACAAGAAAGCGAGTTGAAGAAAGGAGCTCAGGGGCACTGTAATTCACAAACCTGCAGAGTTATAAATGACATCTATCCTCCAAAAATATATTGAAGTAAGCCTGCGAAGGGGACTTGAAAGCGGGGCAGAATTTCAGGAAAACGATTGCAGGGGGTAGACTGGAATTGCCCTGAAAGCATAGGAAAAGAGGCAGAACGTCGACAATGATGCACTTGGCCAAAAAGGGCGTATGCGTTTTTTCCTGAATATATTCAGGAAAAAACGCATACGCCCTTTTTGGCCAACCAAGCAAGCCTGTAAAGGAAATCTGCACTACAATGAAGTCTCACTGCCCCCCGGGCAAAAGGGCCATCTGAAAAAAGTGTAAAATCCAGAAATGTAGGACAGGATATGGAGAACAGGGAGCCTTGTTATGCTGATTGGCAGGATGTAAATTGCCAGCAGCCACCCTGGAGAAGTGTATGGTGTTTCCTGAAACACGTAACAAACAAAGCAACACAGCCTATGGCACTTCCACTTATGGTCCTATAGCTTATGGAAATTAAAATCAAAAACAGACAGCCACCCCAATATTTGGGACGGCTGTGTTCACAAGAAGCTCGTCTACACTATCAGGTAAATATACCAGAAAGCAAAAAATGGATAAAGATGTTGTGGAACGTACATGCAATGCAGTATCACTCAGCAATGAAATCTGTGTCATCAGGCCCGTAGCAGCATATTGAATGGATGAAGGTACGGTGATTCTACGTGAACTACATCACACAGAAAAAGAAACATCATAAGATATCACTAATACACGGAATGTAAACTTGACTACACATGAACTGAATTACAAAACAGAACAGGGTCTCAAATTTAGAAAACCAACTAGTGCTTGCTTATGGGGAAAGGTGCCATGGGCTGCTGCATAAAACCGGAGACTGAAATTAGCACAGATAACATTCCATAAGCCAAATATGTAATAGACAAGACCTACTCCTTGCTCAACGAAACGGACCCAACACCACATATTCAACGCCTAGGAATATACCTGACTAGGAAGAATCTTAAAACCCATGGATATATATGTCTCCGTAAGAGAATCAAGCGTGTGTACAGCGGCCGAAACGCAGCAGTGAAAATCCGATAAATCCCATTATCAAAATAAATTTCGAAAACAAAACACAAAGACAGTGAAATAGAGAGCAATTCTTAAATAATTCACTCAGGGCATGTGATGCAACCGGGATTTACCGCATCTACACCCAGAGCTGGTTGAGATATAAGGCTGGACACTTCAGGCTGATAGCATTGGTGAGTTTCGGTGAGCAAATGCAGACCCTTTGAAGTCATACTGCATGGTACCCATTCCATGGGTCCCAACTCTCCAGGTTCAAGGGATTCTTCCTCCAGCTAAAACATGCATGGGAAACCCAGAGTATCATCCACCATGTGATTGGGAAACGATTTAAAATGCATCTCAGTTTTCGTATCGTGGTTCTCGTGTTCACCATTCCAGATGCTTTACTAAAACTCTCCCCGCTTGGAGAGTCAGTGCATTTAACCTCCTGTTTGGCACAGCTTGCAATTTCTGTGCAAGATGAACAAGAATAGGGAGAACCAATGAGAGACTAGCTGTAGGTGTATGCACGGGCAAATGTAACACTCATTGCCCACCAGGAAGAGGAATTAAACAAAGGCTCAGCGTGCCCTGCCGGAAACAGATTAGGGCCTGAAGCAATCCTGCGGTTTTGTGCCCAGCTCACAAGAAAGCGAGTTGAAGAAAGGAGCTCAGGGGCACTGTACTTCACAAACCTGCAGAGTTATAAATGACAGCTATCCTCCAAAAATATACTGAAGTAAGCCTGCGAAGGGGACTTGAAAGCGGGGCAGAATTTCAGGAAAACGATTGCAGGGGGTAGACTGGAATTGCCCTGAAAGCATAGGAAAAGAGGCAGAACATCGACAATGATGCACTTGGCCAAAAAGGGCGTATGCGTTTTTTCCTGAATATATTCAGGAAAAAACGCATACGCCCTTTTTGGCCAACCAAGCAAGCCTGTAAAGAAATCTGCACTACAATAAAGTCTCACTGCCCCCTGGGCAAAAGGGCCATCTGAAAAAAGTGTAAAATCCATAAATGTAGGACAGGATATGGAGAACAGGGAGCCTTGTTATGCTGATTGGCAGGATGTAAATTGCCAGCAGCCACGCTGGAGAAGTGTATGGTGTTTCCTGAAACACGTAACAAACAAAGCAACACAGCCTATGGCACTTCCACTTATGGTCCTATAGCTTACGGAAATTAAAATCAAAAACAGACAGCCACCCCAATATTTGGGATGGCTGTGTTCACAAGAAGCTCGTCTACAGTATCAGGTAAATATCCCAGAAAGCAAAAAATGGATAAAGAAGTTGTGGCACGTACGTACAATGCAATATCACTCAGCAATGAAATCTGTGTCATCAGGCCCGTAGCGGCATAGTGAGTGGATGCAGGTACGGTGATTCTACGTGAACTACGTCACACAGAAAAAGAAACATCATAAGATATCACTAATACACGGAATGTAAACTTGACTACACATGAACTGAATTACAAAAAAGAACAGGGTTTCAAATTTAGGAAACCAACTAGTGCTTGCTTATGGGGAAAGTTGCCTTGGGGTGCTGCATAAAACCAGAGACTGAAATTAGCACAGATAACTTTCCATAAGCCAAATATGTAATAGACAAGACCTACTCCTTGTTCAACGAAATGGACCCAACACCACATATTCAACGCCTAGGAATATACCTGACTAGGAAGAATCTTAAAACCCATGGATATATATGTCTCCGTAAGACAATCAAGCGTGTGTACAGCGGCATAAACGCAGCAGTGAAAATCCGATAAATCCCATTATCAAAATAAATTTCGAAAACAAAACACAAAGACAGTGAAATCGAGTGCAATTCTTAAATAATTCACTCAGGGCATGTGATGCAACCGTGATTGACCACATCTACACCCAGAGCTGGTTGAGACATAAGGCTGGACACTTCAGGCTGATAGCATTGGTGAGTTTCGGTGAGCAAATGCAGACCCTTTGAAGTCATACTGCATGGTACCCATTCCATGGGTCCCAACTCTCCAGGTTCAAGGGATTCTTCCTCCAGCTAAAACATGCATGGGAAACACAGAGTATCGTCCACTGTGTGATTGGGAAACGATTTAAAATGCATCTCAGTTTTCGTATCCTGGTCCTCGGGTTCACCATTCCAGATGCTTTACTAACACTCTCCCCGCTTGGAGAGTCAGTGCCTTTAACCTCCTCTTTGGCACAGCTTGCAATTTCTGTGCAAGATGAACAGGAATAGGGAGAACCAATGAGAGACTAGCTGTAGGTGTCTGCACGGGCAAATGTAACGCTCATTGCCCACCAGGAAGAGGAATTAAACAAAGGCTCAGTGTGCCCTGCTGGAAACAGATTAGGGCCTGAAGCAATCCTGCGGTTTTGTGCCCAGCTCACAAGAAAGCGAGTTGAAGAAAGGAGCTCAGGGGCACTGTAATTCACAAACCTGCAGAGTTATAAATGACAGCTATCCTCCAAAAATATATTGAAGTAAGCCTGCGAAGGGGACTTGAAAGCGGGGCAGAATTTCAGGAAAACGATTGCAGGGGGTAGACTGGAATTGCACTGAAAGCATAGGAAAAGAGGCACAACGTCGACAATGATGCACTTGGCCAAAAAGGGCGTATGCGTTTTTTCCTGAATATATTCAGGAAAAAACGCATACGCCCTTTTTGGCCAACCAAGCAAGCCTGTAAAGGAAATCTGCACTACAATGAAATCTCACTGCCCCCCCGGGCAAAAGGGCCATCTGAAAAAAGTGTAAAATCCAGAAAGGTAGGACAGGATATGGAGAACAGGGATCCTTGTTATGCTGATTGGCAGGATGTAAATTGCCAGCAGCCACCCTGGAGAAGTGTATGGTGTTTCCTGAAACACGTAAGAAACAAAGCAACACAGCCTATGGCACTTCCACTTATGGTCCTATAGCTTACGGAAATTAAAATCAAAAACAGACAGCCACCCCAATATTTGGGACGGCTGTGTTCACAAGAAGCTCGTCTACAGTATCAGGTAAATATCCCAGAAAGCAAAAAATGGATAAAGAAGTTGTGGCACGTACGTGCAATGCAATATCACTCAGCAATGAAATCTGTGTCATCAGGCCCGTAGCGGCATAGTGAGTGGATGCAGGTACGGTGATTCTACGTGAACTACGTCACACAGAAAAAGAAACATCATAAGATATCACTAATACACGGAATGTAAACTTGACTACACATGAACTGAATTACAAAACAGAACAGGGTCTCAAATTTAGAAAACCAACTAGTGCTTGCTTATGGGGAAAGGTGCGTTGGGGTGCTGCATAAAACCAGAGACTGAAATTAGCACAGATAACATTCCATAAGCCAAATATGTAATAGACAAGACCTACTCCTTGCTCAACGAAATGGACTCAACACCACATATTCAACGCCTAGGAATATACCTGACTAGGAAGAATCTTAAAACCCATGGATATATATGTCTCGGTAAGAGAATCAAGCGTGTGTACAGCGGCGGAAATGCAGCAGTGAAAATCCGATAAATCCCATTATCAAAATAAATTTCGAAAACAAAACACAAAGACAGTGAAATAGAGAGCAATTCTTAAATAATTCACTCAGGGCATGTGATGCAACCGGGATTGACCACATCTACACCCAGAGCTGGTTGAGACATAAGGCTGGACACTTCAGGCTGATAGCATTGGTGAGTTTCGGTGAGCAAATGCAGACCCTTTGAAGTCATACTGCATGGTACCCAATCCATGGGTCCCAACTCTCCAGGTTCAAGGCATTCTTCCTCTTGCTAAAACATGCATGGGAAACCCAGAGTATCGTGCACCGTGTGATTGGGAAACGATTTAAAATGCATCTCAGTTTTCGTATCCTGGTCCTCGGGTTCACCATTCCAGATGCTTTACTAACACTCTCCCCGCTTAGTGAGTCAGTGCCTTTAACCTCCTCTTTGGCACAGCTTGCAATTTCTGTGCAAGATGAACAGGAATAGGGAGAACCAATGAGAGACTAGCTGTAGGTGTCTGCACGGGCAAATGTAACGTTCATTGCCCACCAGGAAGAGGAATTAAACAAAGGCTCAGTGTGCCCTGGTGGAAACAGATTAGGGCCTGAAGCAATCCTGCGGATTTGTGCCCAGCTCACAAGAAAGCGAGTTGAAGAAAGGAGCTCAGGGGCACTGTACTTCACAAACCTGCAGAGTTAGAAATGACAGCTATCCTCCAAAAATATATTGAAGTAAGCCTGGGAAGGGGACTTGAAAGCGGGGCTGAATTTCAGGAAAACGATTGCAGGGGGTAGACTGGAATTGCCCTGAAAGCATAGGAAAAGAGGCACAACGTCGACAATGATGCACTTGGCCAAAAAGGGCGTATGCGTTTTTTCCTGAATATATTCAGGAAAAAACGCATACGCCCTTTTTGGCCAACCAAGCAAGCCTGTAAAGGAAATCTGCACTACAATGAAATCTCACTGCCCCCCCGGGCAAAAGGGCCATCTGAAAAAAGTGTAAAATCCAGAAAGGTAGGACAGGATATGGAGAACAGGGAGCCTTGTTATGCTGATTGGCAGGATGTAAATTGCCAGCAGCCACCCTGGAGAAGTGTATGGTGTTTCCTGAAACACGTAAGAAACAAAGCAACACAGCCTATGGCACTTCCACTTATGGTCCTATAGCTTACGGAAATTAAAATCAAAAACAGACAGCCACCCCAATATTTGGGACGGCTGCGTTCACAAGAAGCTCGTCTACAGTATCAGGTAAATATCCCAGAAAGCAAAAAATGGATAAAGAAGTTGTGGCACGTACGTGCAATGCAATATCACTCAGCAATGAAATCTGTGTCATCAGGCCCGTAGCGGCATAGTGAGTGGATGCAGGTACGGTGATTCTACGTGAACTACGTCACACAGAAAAAGAAACATCATAAGATATCACTAATACACGGAATGTAAACTTGACTACACATGAACTGAATTACAAAACAGACCAGGGTCTCAAATTTAGAAAACCAACTAGTGCTTGCTTATGGGGAAAGGTGCGTTGGGGTGCTGCATAAAACCAGAGACTGAAATTAGCACAGATAACATTCCATAAGCCAAATATGTAATAGACAAGACCTACTCCTTGCTCAACGAAATGGACTCAACACCACATATTCAACGCCTAGGAATATACCTGACTAGGAAGAATCTTAAAACCCATGGATATATATGTCTCGGTAAGAGAATCAAGCGTGTGTACAGCGGCGGAAATGCAGCAGTGAAAATCCGATAAATCCCATTATCAAAATAAATTTCGAAAACAAAACACAAAGACAGTGAAATAGAGAGCAATTCTTAAATAATTCACTCAGAGCATGTGATGCAACCGGGATTGACCACATCTACACCCAGAGCTGGTTGAGACATAAGGCTGGACACTTCAGGCTGATAGCATTGGTGAGTTTCGGTGAGCAAATGCAGACCCTTTGAAGTCATACTGCATGGTACCCAATCCATGGGTCCCAACTCTCCAGGTTCAAGGCATTCTTCCTCTTGCTAAAACATGCATGGGAAACCCAGAGTATCGTGCACCGTGTGATTGGGAAACGATTTAAAATGCATCTCAGTTTTCGTATCCTGGTCCTCGGGTTCACCATTCCAGATGCTTTACTAACACTCTCCCCGCTTAGTGAGTCAGTGCCTTTAACCTCCTCTTTGGCACAGCTTGCAATTTCTGTGCAAGATGAACAGGAATAGGGAGAACCAATGAGAGACTAGCTGTAGGTGTCTGCACGGGCAAATGTAACGCTCATTGCCCACCAGGAAGAGGAATTAAACAAAGGCTCAGTGTGCCCTGGTGGAAACAGATTAGGGCCTGAAGCAATCCTGCGGATTTGTGCCCAGCTCACAAGAAAGCGAGTTGAAGAAAGGAGCTCAGGGGCACTGTACTTCACAAACCTGCAGAGTTAGAAATGACAGCTATCCTCCAAAAATATATTGAAGTAAGCCTGGGAAGGGGACTTGAAAGCGGGGCTGAATTTCAGGAAAACGATTGCAGGGGGTAGACTGGAATTGCCCTGAAAGCATAGGAAAAGAGGCACAATGTCGACAATGATGCACTTGGCCAAAAAGGGCGTATGCGTTTTTTCCTGAATATATTCAGGAAAAAACGCATACGCCCTTTTTGGCCAACCAAGCAAGCCTGTAAAGGAAATCTGCACTACAATGAAATCTCACTGCCCCCCAGGGCAAAAGGGCCATCTGAAAAAAGTGTAAAATCCAGAAAGGTAGGACAGGATATGGAGAACAGGGAGCCTTGTTATGCTGATTGGCAGGATGTAAATTGCCAGCAGCCACCCTGGAGAAGTGTATGGTGTTTCCTGAAACACGTAAGAAACAAAGCAACACGGCCTATGACACTTCCACTTATGGTCTTATAGCTTACGGAAATTAAAATCAAAAACAGACAGCCACCCCAATATTTGGGACGGCTGTGTTCACAAGAAGCTCGTCTACAGTATCAGGTAAATATCCCAGAAAGCAAAAAATGGATAAAGAAGTTGTGGCACGTACGTACAATGCAATATCACTCAGCAATGAAATCTGTGTCATCAGGCTCGTAGCGGCATTGTGAGTGGATGCAGGTACGGTGATTCTACGTGAACTACGTCACACAGAAAAAGAAACATCATAAGATATCACTAATACACGGAATGTAAACTTGACTACACATGAACTGAATTACAAAACAGAACAGGGTCTCAAATTTAGAAAACCAACTAGTGCTTGCTTATGGGGAAAGGTGCCTTGGGGTGCTGCATAAAACCAGAGAATGAAATTAGCACAGATAACATTCCATAAGCCAAATATGTAATAGACAAGACCTACTCCTTGCTCAACGAAATGGACTCAACACCACATATTCAACGCCTAGGAATATACCTGACTAGGAAGAATCTTAAAACCCATGGATATATATGTCTCCGTAAGAGAATCAAGCGTGTGTACAGCGGCCGAAATGCAGCAGTGAAAATCCGATAAATCCCATTATCAAAATAAATTTCGAAAACAAAACACAAAGACAGTGAAATAGAGAGCAATTCTTAAATAATTCACTCAGGGCATGTGATGCAACCGGGATTTAACACATCTACACCCAGAGCTGGTTGAGACATAAGGCTGGACACATCAGGCTGATAGCATTGGTGAGTTTCGGTGAGCAAATGCAGACCCTTTGAAGTCATACTGCATGGTACCCATTCCATGGGTCCCAACTCTCCAGGTTCAAGGGATTCTTCCTCCAGCTAAAACATGCATGGGAAACCCAGAGTATCGTCCACCGTGTGATTGGGAAACGATTTAAAATGCATCTCAGTTTTCGTATCCTGGTCCTCGGGTTCAACATTCCAGATGCTTTACTAACACTCTCCCCGCTTGGAGAGTCAGTGCCTTTAACCTCCTCTTTGGCACAGCTTGCAATTTCTGTGCAAGATGAACAGGAATAGGGAGAACCAATGAGAGACTAGCTGTAGGTGTCTGCACGGGCAAATGTAACGCTCATTGCCCACCAGGAAGGGGAATTAAACAAAGGCTCAGTGTGCCCTGCTGGAAACAGATTAAGGCCTGAAGCAATCCTGCGGTTTTGTGCCCAGCTCACAAGAAAGCGAGGTGAAGAAAGGAGCTCAGGGGCACTGTAATTCACAAATCTACAGAATTATAAATGACAGCTATCTTCCAAAAGTATATTGAAGTAAGCCTGCGAAGGGGACTTGAAAGCGGGCAGAATTTCAGGAAAACGATTGCAGGGGGTAGACTGGAATTGCCCTGAAAGCATAGGAAAAGAGGCACAACGTCGACAATGATGCACTTGGCCAAAAAGTGCGTATGCGTTTTTTCCTGAATATATTCTGGAAAAAACGCATACGCCCTTTTTGGCCAACCAAGCAAGCCTGTAAAGGAAATCTGCACTACAATGAAGTCTCACTGCCCCTCGGGCAAGAGGGCCATCTGAAAAAAGTGTAAAATCCAGAAAGGTAGGACAGGATATGGAGAACAGGGAGCCTTGTTATGCTGATTGGCAGGATGTAAATTGCCAGCAGCCACCCTGGAGAAGTGTATGGTGTTTCCTGAAACACGTAAGAAACAAAGCAACACAGCCTATGGCACTTCCACTTATGGTCCTATAGCTTACAGAAATTAAAATCAAAAACAGACAGCCACCCCAATATTTGGGACGGCTGTGTTCACAAGAAGCTCGTCTACAGTATCAGGTAAATGTCCCAGAAAGCAAAAAATGGATAAAGTAGTTGTGGCACGTACGTGCAATGCAATATAACTCAGCAATGAAATCTGTGTCATGAGGCCCGTAGCGGCATAGTGAGTGGATGCACGTACGGTGATTCTACGTGAACTACGTCACACAGAAAAAGAAACATCATAAGATATCACTAATACACGGAATGTAAACTTGACTACACATGAACTGAATTACAAAAAAGAACAGGGTCTCAAATTTAGAAAACCAACTAGTGCTTGCTTATGGGGAAAGGTGCCTTGGGGTGCTGCATAAAACCAGAGACTGAAATTAGCACAGATAACTTTCCATAAGCCAAATATGTAATAGACAAGACCTACCCCTTGCTCAACGAAATGGACCCAACACCACATATTCAACGCCTAGGAATATACCTGACTAGGAAGAATCTTAAAACCCATGGAAATATATGTCTCCGTAAGAGAATCAAGCGTGTGTACAGCGGCCGAAACGCAGCAGTGAAAATCCGATAAATCCCATTATCAAAATAAATTTCGAAAACAAAACACAAAGACAGTGAAATAGAGAGCAATTCTTAAATAATTCACTCAGGGCATGTGATGCAACCGGGATTGACCACATCTACACCCAGAGCTGGTTGAGACATAAGGCTGGACACTTCAGGCTGATAGCATTGGTGAGTTTCGGTGAGCAAATGCAGACCCTTTGAAGTCATACTGCATGGTACCCATTCCATGGGTCCCAACTCTCCAGGTTCAAGGTATTCTTCCTCCAGCTAAAACATGCATGGGAAACCCAGAGTATCGTCCACCGTGTGATTGGGAAATGATTTAAAATGCATCTCAGTTTTCGTTTCCTGGTCCTCGGGTTCACCATTCCAGATGCTTTCTAACACTCTCCCCGCTTGGAGAGTCAGTGCCTTTAACCTCCTGTTTGGCACAGCTTTCCATTTCTGTGCAAGATGGACAGGAATAGGGAGAACCAATGAGAGACTAGCTGTAGGTGTCTGTACGGGCAAATGTAACACTCATTGCCCACCAGGAAGAGGAATTAAACAAAGGCTCAGTGTGCCCTGCTGGAAACAGATTAGGGCCTGAAGCAATCCTGCGGTTTTGTGCGCAGCTCACAAGAAAGCGAGTTGAAGAAAGGAGCTCAGGGGCACTGTACTTCACAAACCTGCAGAGTTATAAATGACAGCTATCTTCCAAAAATATATTGAAGTAAGCCTGCGAAGGGGACTTGAAAGCGGGGCTGAATTTCAGGAAAACGATTGCAGGGGGTAGACTGGAATTGCCCTGAAAGCATAGGAAAAGAGGCACAACGTCGACAATGATGCACTTGGCCAAAAAGGGCGTATGCGTTTTTTCCTGAATATATTCAGGAAAAAACGCATACGCCCTTTTTGGCCAACCAAGCAAGCCTGTAAAGGAAATCTGCACTACAATGAAATCTCACTGCCCCCCCCCGGGCAAAAGGGCCATCTGAAAAAAGTGTAAAATCCAGAAAGGTAGGACAGGATATGGAGAACAGGGAGCCTTGTTATGCTGATTGGCAGGATGTAAATTGCCAGCAGCCACCCTGGAGAAGTGTATGGTGTTTCCTGAAACACGTAGGAAACAGAGCAACACAGCCTATGGCACTTCCACTTATGGTCCTATAGCTTACGGAAATTAAAATCAAAAACAGACAGCCACCCCAATATTTGGGACGGATGTGTTCACAAGAAGCTCGTCTACAGTATCAGGTAAATATCCCAGAAAGCAAAAAATGGATAAAGAAGTTGTGGCACGTACGTACAATGCAATATCACTCAGCAATGAAATCTGTGTCATCAGGCCCGTAGCGGCATAGTGAGTGGTTGCAGGTACGGTGATTCTACGTGAACTACGTCACACAGAAAAAGAAACATCATAAGATATCACTAATACACGGAATGTAAATTTAACTACACATGAACTGAATTACAAAACAGAACAGGGTCTCAAATTTTGAAAACCAACTAGTGCTTGCTTATGGGGAAATGTGCGTTGGGATGCTGCATAAAACCAGAGACTGAAATTAGCACAGATAACTTTCCATAAGCCAAATATGTAATAGACAAGACCTACTCCTTGCTCAACGAAATGGACTCAACACCACATATTCAACGCCTAGGAATATACCTGACTAGGAAGAATCTTAAAACCCATGGATTTATATGTCTCCGTAAGAGAATCAAGCGTGTGTACAGCGGCATAAACGCAGCAGTGAAAATCCGATAAATCCCATTATCAAAATAAATTTCAAAAACAAAACACAAAGACAGTGAAATAGATTGCAATTCTTAAACAATTCACTCAGGGCATGTGATGCAACCGGGATTGACCACATCTACACCCACAGCTGGTTGAGACATAAGGCTGGACACTTCAGGCTGAAAGCATTGGTGAGTTTTGGTGAGCAAATGCAGACCCTTTGAAGTCATACTGCATGGTACCCATTCCATGGGTCCCAACTCTCCAGGTTCAAGGGATTCTTCCTCCAGCTAAAACATGCATGGGAAACCCAGAGTATCGTCCACCGTGTGATTGGTAAATGATATAAAATGCATCTCAGTTTTCGTATCCTGGTCCTCGGGTTCACCATCCCAGATGCTTTACAAACACTCTCCCCGCTTGGAGAGTCAGTGCCTTTAACCTCCTCTTTGGCACAGCTTGCAATTTCTGTGCAAGATGAACAGGAATAGGGAGAACCAATGAGAGACTAGCTGTAGGTGTCTGCACGGGCAAATGTAATGCTCATTTCCCACCAGGAAGAGGAATTAACCAAACGCTCAGCATGCCCTGCTGGAAAGAGATTAGTGCCTGAAGCAATCCTGCGGTTTTGTGCCCAGCTCACAAGAAAGCGAGTTGAAGAAAGGAGCTCAGGGGCACTGTAATTCACAAACCTGCAGAGTTATAAATGACAGTTATCCTCCAAGAATATATTGAAGTAAGCCTGCAAAGGGGACTTGAAAGCGGGGCAGAAATTCAGGAAAACGATTGAAGGGTTAAACTGGAATTGCACTTAAAGAATAGGAAAAGAGGCAGAACGTCGATAATGATGCACTTTTCCAAAAAGTGCGGATGCTTTTTTCCCTAAATATATTCAGGAAAAAACGCATACGCACTTTTTGGCCAACCAAGAAGCTTGTAAATAAACCTGCACTACAATGAAATCTCAGTGCCCCCCAGGGCAAAAGGGCCATTTAAAAAAATTGTAAAATCCAGAAACGGAGGACAGGCAATGGAAAACAGGGATCCTTATTATGCTGATGCATATGATGTAAATTGCCGACAGCCATTCTGGAGAAGTGTTATGTGTTTCCTGAAACACGTAAGAAACAAAGCAACACAGCCTATGGCACTTCCACTTATGGTGCTACAGCTTAGGGAAATTAAAATCAAAAACACCCAGCCACCTCAAAGTTTGGGACCTCTCTGTTCACAAGAACCTCGTTTACAGTACCAGGTAAATATCTCAGAGAGCAAACAATGGATAAAGAAGTTGTGGTACGTACGTACAATGGAATATCACTCAGCAATGAAATCTGTGTCATCAGGCCCGTAGTGGCATAGTGAGTGGATACAGGTATGGTGATTCTACGTGAAATAAGTCACCCAAAAAATAGAAACATCATAAAATATCACTAATACACAGTATGTAAACTTGACTACACATGAACTGAATTACAAAACAGAACAGTCTCAAATTTAGAAAACCAACTTGTGCTTTCTTATGGAGAAAGGTGCGTTGGAGTGCTGCATAAAACCAGAGACTGAAATTAGCACAGATACCGTTCCATAAGCCAAATATGTAATAGACAAGACCTACTCCTTGCTCAACGAAATGGACTCAACACCACATATTCAACGCCTAGGAATATACCTGACTAGGAAGAATCTTAAAACCCGTGGATATTTATGTCTCCGTAAGAGAATCAAGAGTGTGTACAGCGGCATTAACGCAGCAGTGAAAATCCGATAAATCCCAGTGTCAAAAAAAATTTCAAAAACAAAACACAATGACAGTGAAATAGAGAGCAATTCTTAAATAACTCACACAGGGCATGTGATGCAACCTGGTTTACCACATCTACACCCAGAGCTGGGTGAGAGATGAGGCTTGACCCTTTGTGCTGATAGCATTGGTGAGGTTCAGTGAGCAAATGCAGACCCTTTGATGTCATACTGCCTGGTACCCATTCCATGGTTCCCAACTCTCCAGGTTCAAGGGATTCTTCCTTCTGCTAAAATTTGCATGGGAAACCCAGAGTATGCTCCACCGTGTGACTGGGAAACCTTTTTACATGCATGTCTGTTTTCGTCCCCTGGTACTCAGGTTCACCATTCCAGACCCTTTTCTTACACTCTCCCCATTTGGAGAGTCAGTGCCTTTAACCTCCTGTTTGGCACTGTTTGCAATTTCTGCGCAAGATGAACAGGAATAAGGAGAACCAATGGGAGACTATCTGTAGGTGTGTGCACGGGCAAATATTTTTTTTAACATCTTTATTGGGGTATAATTGCTTTACAATGGTGTGTTAGTTTTTGCTTTATAACAAAGTGAATCAGCTATACATATACATATGCTCCCTGTGTCTTCCCTCTTGTGTCTCCCTCCCTCCCTCTCTCCCCCTTCCACCCCTCCAGGCTGTCCCAACGCCCCGAGCTAATATCCCTGTGCCTTGCGGCTGCTTCCCCCTTGCTATCTACCTTACTACATTTGTTAGTGTGTATATGTCCATGACTCTCTCTCACCCTGTCAAAACTCACCATTCCCCCTCCCCATATCCTCAATTCCGTTCTCCTGTAGGTCTGCGCCTCTATTCCTGTCTTATCCCTAGGTTCTTCATGACATTTTTTTCCTTTAAATTCCATATATATGTGTTAGCATACGCTATTTGTCTTTTTCTTTCTGACTTACTTCACTCTGTATGACAGACTCTAGGTCTATCCATCTCATTACAAATAACTCAGTTTCATTTCTTTTTAAGGCTGAGTAATATTCCATTGTGTATATGTGCCACATCTTCTTTATCCATTCGTCCGATGATGGGCGCTTAGGTTCTTTCCATCTCCGGGCTATTGTAAATAGAGCTGCAATGAACATTTTGGTACATGACTCTTTTTGAATTTTGGTTTTCTCAGGGTATATGCCCAGTATGCACGGGCAATTTTAACACTCACTTCCCAACAGGAAAAGGAATTAACCAAAGGCTCAGCATGCCGTGCTGGAACAAGATTAGGGCCTGAAGCAATCCTGCGGTTTTGTGGCCAGCTCACAAGAAAGCGAGTTGAGGAAAGGAGCTCAGGGGCACTGTCATTCACATACCTGCAGACTTATAAATGACAGAAATCGTACAAAAATATATTGAATTAAGGCTGCGAAGAGGACTTGAAAGTGGGGCAGAATTGCTGGAATCCGATTTCAGGAGGTAGACGTGAATTGCTCTGAAAGCATAAGAGAAGTGGCAGAACCTCGTCAATGAAGCACTTGGCCAAAAAGGGCATATGCATTTTTTCCAGGGCCATCATTCACGGGAGTAGGAGGCTCCCAGCATGCTCCAGTGGCCAACAGAGGGCCCACGTCGCCAAGGCGATGTGAGCTAGCCAGGCAGGAGTGACCTGACATCAGAGGGCCCACCTCACAGAATGGTAGGGAACCCAGCCAGGATCAGACTCTCCCCAGAGGGCCCACATCACCAAGGTGATGGGAACCAGGCAGGAGTGTCCTCACACCCGTGGGGCCACATCATCAAAAGTTGAGGTACCCAGCACATGTGGCCTCAAACCAGAGGACCCACATCACCATGGGTTTCGGAGTGAGGCAGGCAGGATTAACCTCACAACACTTGTCCCATTGTATACAAAAGGTGTGGAAACCAGCAGTTGGATCTTCCTAGCAGGCGGCCCAGAGCACTGAGGCTATGAGATCCAGGCCGGCATGAACTCACAACAGAGGGCCCTCATTGTGATTCTGTAAGCAACCCAGCCGTTGTGACCTCAGAGCAGAAGGCCCACATCCCCATGGGGAAGGGAAACAAGCAGGAGTGTCATCGCAAGAGTGGGCACACATGAAAAAATGTGGGGAGCCCAGCAATTAGTGCCTGATGCCAGAGGGCCCTCATCACCGAGGGGCGGTGGCTCCCAGCCAGCTCCGACTGCTACCAGAGGGGCGACGTCGCCAATGCGGAGTGCGACAACCAGGCAGGAGTGACCTCAGAGCAGAGGGTCAACCTCACAGAAGTGTGAAGAACTAAAGAGGATCAGATTCTCACCAGAGGGCCCACATCACCAAGGGAATGGGAACCAGGCAGGAGTGTCCTCACACTAGTGGGGCCACATCACCGAAAAGTGAGGGACCCAGCACACGTGGCCTCAAACCAGAGGACACACATCACAAGGGAGCTGGGATTGAGGCAGGCAGGAGGAGCCTCAAAACAGAGGGACCATAGAATTAAGGAGGTGAAGAATCCCGCAGTTGGAACCTCCCAGCAGGCGGCCAGGAGCAGCGAGACTATGGGATCCAGGCCGGAGTGATCTCACACCAGAGGGCCGTCATCATGAAACTGTGAGCAACCTAGGCGTTGGGATCTCAGAGCAGAAGGCCCACATTCCCATGGGGTTGGGAACCTGTCAGAAGTGTACTCGCACCACAGGGCACACATCAGAGAATTTAGGGAACCCAGGAGTTAGGGCCTGACGCCAGAGGGCCCTCATTACCAAGGGGAGGAGACTCCAATCAGGCACCAACACCCAACTGAGGTCCCACGTCGCCAAGGTGACGTGTGACAGCCAGGTAGGAGTGACCTCACCGCAGAGGGCCTACCTCACAGAAGGGTGAGGAACACAGCCAGGATAAGACTCTCACCAGAGGGTCCACATCACCAAGGTGATCAGAACCAGGCAGGAGAGTCTTCACACCAGTGTGGCCACATCATAGAAAGGTGAGGAACCCAGCACATGTGGCCTAAACCAGAAGACCCACATCTCCAAGGGGCTCGGAATGAGGCAGGCAGGAGTAGCCTCACAACACAGGGCCCATAGAATAAAAAAGCTGAGGAATCCAGCAATGGGAACCTCCCAGCAGGCGGCCAAGAGCACCAAGTCTATGCGATTCAGGCCACAGTAAACTCACAGCAGAGGGTCCACATCATGAAACTGCGAGCAACCCAGCCATTTGGACCTCAGAGCAGAAGGTCCACATCCCCAAGGTGTTGGGAGCATGGCAGGAGTGTCCTCGCACCACTTAGCACATATCAGAAAATGTGGGTACCCAGCAGTTAGGGCCTGACGCCAGAGGGCCCTCATCACTGAGGGGAGGAGGCTCCCAGCATGTTCCAACTACCACAAGAGGGCCCACGTCGCCAAGGCGGGGTGTGCCAGCCAGGCAGGAGTGACCTCACAGCAGACGGCCCACCTCAAAGAAGTGTGAGGAACCCAACCAGGATCAGACTCTCACCAGAGGGCCCATATCACCAAGGGGACGGGAACCAGGCACGAGTGTCCTCACACCAGTGGGGCCACATCACTAAAAGATGAGGAAACTGGCACATGTGGCCACAAACCAGAGGACCTACATCACCAAGGGGCTGGGAGTGACACAGGCAGGAGGAGCCTCCCAACACAGGGCCCAAAGAATAAAAAAGGTGAGGAACCCAGCAGTTGGAACTTCCCAGCAGGCGGCCCAGAGTACAGAGGCTATGGGATCTAGGAATGAGTGAACTAACACCAGAGAGCTAACATCAGGAAACTGTGAGCAACCCAGTCGTTGGAACCTCAGAGCAGAAGGCCCATATCGCCATGGGGATGGGAACATTTCACGAGTGTCCTGGCATCACTGGGCTCACATCAGAAAACCTGGGGAGCCCAGCAGTTAGAGCCTGACGCCAGAGGGACCTCATCACCGAGGACAGGAGTCTCCAAAAGGATCCAACTGCCACCAGAGGGCCGACGTCACCAAGGCAATGGGAGCAAGCCAGGCAGGAGTTACCTCAGAGCACAGGGCCCACCTCACAGAACGGTAAGGAACCCAGCCAGGATCAGACTCTCACCAGAGGGGCCACATCACCAAGGGGCTGGGAAACAGGCACGAGTGTCCTCACACCATTGGGGCCACATCATCGAAAGGTGAGGGACCCAGCACACGTGGCCTCACACCAGAGGACACACATCACAACGGGGCTGGGATTGAGGCAGGCAGGAGGAGCCTCAAAACAGAGGGCCCATAGAATAAAAAAGGTGAGGAATCCCGCAGTTGGAACCTCCCAGCAGGCGCCCAGGAGCAGCAAGCCTATGGGATCTAGGCCAGAATGAACGCACATCAGAGGGCCCTCATCATGAAACTGTGAGCACCCCAGCCGTTGGGACCTCAGAGCAGAAGGCCCAAATTCCCATGGGGTTGGGAACCTGACAGGAGTGTACTCGCACCACAGGTCGCACATCTGCAAATTTTGGGAGCCCAGGAGTTAGGGTCTGACGCAAGAGGGCCCTCATTACCGAGGGACGGAGACTCGCAGCAGACACCAACTCCCAACTGAGGGCCCACGTCACCAAGGTGATGTGTGCCAGCCAGGCAGGAGTGACCTCACCGCAGAGGGCCTACCTCACAGAAGGGTGAGGAAACCAGCCAGGATAAGACTCTCACCAGAGGGCCCACATCACCAAGGGGATCGGAACCAGGCAGGAGGGTCCTCACACCAGTGTGGCCACATTATAGAAAGGTGAGGAACCCAGAACATGTGGCCTAAAACAGGGGACCCACATCTCCAAGGGGCTAGGAGTGAGGCAAGCAGGAGTATCCTCACAAAACAGAGCCCACAGAATAAAAGTTGTGAGGAATCCAGCAGTTGGAACCGGCCAGTAGGCCGCCCAGAGCACAGAGTCTATGGGATCCAGGCCACAGCAAACTCACAGCAGAGGTCCCACATCATGAAACTGTGAGCAACCCAGCGGATGGGACCTCAGAGCAGAAGGCCCACATCCCTATGGGGATGGGAACCTGACAGGAGTGTCCTCGGCCCACTTCCACGAATCAGAAAATGTGGGAACCCAGCAGTTAGGACCTGAGGCCAGAGGACCCTCATCACCGAGGGGAGGAGGCTCCCAGCAGGCTCTAACTGCCACCATAAGGCCGATGTCACCAAGGCGGGGTGTGCCAACCAGGCAGGAGTGACCTCAGAGCAGAAAGCCCACCTCACAGAAGTGTGAGGAACCCAACAAGGATCAGACTGTCACCAGAGGGCCAACATCACCAAGGGAATGGGAACCAGGCAGGAGTGTCCTCACACCAGTGGGGCTACATCACCATAATTTGAGGGACCCAGCACACGTGGCCTCAAACCTGAGGACACACATCACCAAGGGGCTGGGAGTGAGGCAGGCCAGAGGATCCTCAAAACAGAGGGACCATAGAATAAAAAAGGTGAGGAATCCCACAGTTGGAACCTCCGGCAGGCAGCCAGGAGCAGCGAGGCTATGGGATCTAGGCAGGAGTGAACTCACACCAGAGGGCCCTCATCATGAAACTGTGAGCAACACAGCCGTTGGGACCTCAGAGCAGAAGGCTCACATCCCCATGGGGATGGGAACCTGGCAGGAGTGTCCTTGCACCACTTAGCACGAATCAGAAAATGTGGGAACCCAGCAGTTAGGGCCTGACGCCAGAGGGCCCTCATCACTGAGGGGAGGAGGCTCCCAGCAGGCTCCAACTGCCACCATATGGCCGACGTTGCCAAGGCAGGGTGTGCCAGCCAGGCAGGAGTGACCTCAGAGCAGAGGGCCCACCTCACAGAAGGGTGAGGAACCTAACCAGGATCAGACTCTCACCAGAGGGCCAACATCACCAAGGTGATGGGAACCAGGCAAGACTGTCCTAACAGCAGTGGGGCCAACATCACCAAGGGAATGGGAACCAGGCAAGAGTGTCCTCACACCAGTGTGGCCACATTATAGAAAGGTGAGGAACACAGCACATGTGGCCTCAAACAAGGGGACACACATCACGAAGGGGCTGGGAGTGAGGCATGCAGGAGGAGACGCACAACCGAGGGCCCATAGAATAAAAAAGGTGAGGAATCGAGAAGTTGGAAACTCCAAGCTGGAGGCCCAGAGCACTGACACTATGGGATACAGGCCAGAGTGAACACACAGCAAAGGGCCCACATCATGAAACTGTGAGCAACCCAGCAGTTGGGACCACAGAACAGAAGTCCCACATGCCCATGGGGATGGGAACCTGGCAGGAGTGACTCGCACCACTGGGCACACATCAGAAAATGTGTGGAGCCCAGCACTTAGGGCCTGACACCAGAAGGCCCTCATCACTGAGGGGAGGAGGCCCCAGCACACTCCAACTGCCACCAGAGGGTCCACGTCGCCAAGGCGACGTGCGCCAGCCAGGCAGGATTGACCTCACAGCAGAGGGCCCACATCATGAAAGTGTGAGCAACCCAGCCGTTAGGACCTCAGAACAGAAGACCCACACGCTCATGAGGATGGGAACCTGGCAGGAGTGCCCTCGTACCACTTAGCACGTATCAGAAAATGTGGGAACCCCGCCATTAGGGTCTGACGCCAGAGGGCCTCATCACCGCGGGAAGGAGGCTCCCAGCAGGCTCCAACTGCCACCAGGGTGCCGAAGTCAACAAGGCGGGTTGTGCCAGCCAGGCAGGAGTGACCTCAGAGAAGAGGGCTCACCTCACGGATGTGTGAGGAACCCAACCAGGATCAGAGTCTCACCAGAGGGCCCACATCACCAAGGGGATGGGAACCAGGCAGGAGTGTCCACACACCAGTGGGGCCACATCATCAAAAGATGAGGAACCCATCACATATGGCCTCAAACCTGAGGACATACATCACCATGTGGCTGGGAGTGAGGCAGGTATCTGGAGGGGCACATTTAACTCTAATTTCCCACCAGGAAGAGGAATTAACCAAAGGCTCAGAGTGCCGTGCCGGACCCTGATTATGGCCTGAAGCAAACCTGCAGTTTTGTGACCAGCTTACAAGGAAGCGAGTTAAGAAAGGAGCTCAGGGGCACTGTAATTCACAAACCTGCAGAGATAAATGACAGCTATTGGCAAAAATATATCGAAGTAAGTCTGCAAAGAGGACTTGAAAACGAGGCAGAATTGCAGGAATCATATTTCAAGAGGTAGATTGGAATTGCATTTAAAGCATATGAAAAGCGGCAGATCTTTGACAGTGATGCACATGGACAAAAAGTGCGTATACATTTTTCCTGAATATATTCAGGAAAAAACGCATATGAACATTTTGGCCAACCAAGCACTCCAGCAATGGAAATCCACACTACAATGAAGTCACATTTCCCATTCGTCAAAAAGGCCATCTGAATAAAGTGTAAAAACCAGAAACACAGGACAGGCCATGGAGAACAGGGAGCCGTGTTATGCTGATGGGCGGGATGTAAATTGCCAACAGACACTCTGGAGATGTTCATGGTGTATCCTGAAACATCTAAAAAACAAAGCTACAGAGCCTAGGGCACTTCCACTTTTGGCCCTATAGCTTAGGAAAATTAAAATCAACAAGACACAGCCAACACAAAATTTAGGGCTGCTGTGTTTACAAGAACCTCGAGTCCAGTACAAATTAAATATCCCAGAAAGAAAAAAATGGATAAAGAAGTTGTGCTACTTACGTACAACGGAATATCACTCAGCAGTGAAATCAATGTCATCAGGCCTGTAGCAGCAAATTGAGTGGATTTAATTATGATGATTCTAAGAGAAATATATCACACAAAGAAAGATAATTATCATAAGATATCACTAATAGAGGGAGTGTAAACTTGGCTACACATAAACTGAATTACAAAACCGAACAGAGTCTCACATTTAGATAAAAACCTTATGCTTGCTTAAGGGGAAAGTTGAGTTGGGCTGCTGTATAAAAACAGATTGAAATTAGCACACATACCATTCCATAAGCCAAATACGTAATAAACAAGACCTACTCTTTGCTCAACGAAATAGACTCATCCATGGTGTATCACCTCACACCTATTAGAATGGGCATCATCAGAAAATCTACAAACAACAAATGCTGGAAACGGTGTGGAGATAAGGAATCCTCTTCCACTATTGTTGGGAACGTAAATTGATACAGTCACTGTGGAGAACATTATGGAGTTTCTTATAAAACTAAGAATAGAATTACCATATGATACAGCAATCCCTCTACTGGGCATATACCCAGACAAAACCATAAATCAAAAAGAGACATTCACCACAATGTTCATTGCATCACTATTTACACTATCCAGGAAATGGAAGCAACCTAAATGCCCACAGACAGACGAATGCATAAAGATGTGGTACATATATAAAATGGAATTTACTAAGCCATAAAAAGGAATGAAATTGGGACATTTGTAGAGACGTTGATGGATCTAGAGACTGTCATACAGAGTGAAGTAAGTCAGAAAGAGAAAAACAAATCTTGTATATTAATGCATATATGTGGAACCTAGAAAAATTGTACAGATGAACCGTTTTGCAAGGCAGAAATAGAGCAATACATGTATACAACAAACGTATGGACAACAAGGGGGGAAAGCTGTTGGGGATGGTGGTGGGAGGAGTTGAGATATTGGGATTGGTATGTATACATTTATATGTATAAAGTAGATAACCAAAAACAACCTGCTGTATAAAAATATAAAATTAAATTCAAAATAAAAAAATAAAATTAAAAAAAGTAAAACAGAAAAATATTCTTCCCTTCACATACATGTATTTATATGAATAAATTATTTCCATGCTTATATCTGTAAATACACAAAAGAGGAATAAAATCTACCTTGAACCAAAAACGAAAAAAAGATAAAAAAGAACAGAACCCACCAGTTACACAGAGGAAAACCGTTTCAGGGCACTTGCTCCAATTGCAAACAATTCTGAAGTTGGTCAGTGGTGGGGAATCATCTCCCATTCAGCCAGCATGCTCCTCGCAACAAGCGTCCTCACTGCAAAGCTGGTGGACCGTGCCGAGGTATCTGTGAGTAAACGTGGGCCGAGCCCCAGGCCAGCTGCTGCTGAAATGTTCCCACCCTTCCAAGGCTAAACACCTGAATATGTACAAGGACTTGAAAACCTAGAGGAAGGGCCATGGAGCCACATGAGGGACAGCATGCCAGCCGACTTGGTGCCTGCAGGCCAGCCAGGATGGTCCTGGCCCTGGGTGCTCTTCTGGAAGCTCTCCATTTCCCTGCCTGAGATACTCCTGCTGTCCCGGCCCCCACTGCTTTCTTCCTTCCTCACCTGTGCCCAGGGAGAAATTCCAGCGGCAGGTGTGGGTGACACATCCTCTTCTTTAGCAGGTAGCATCTTGGCAACTGCTGCAGAAAGTCCAGCAGAGCCCCACTCACACTGGGACACCCACAAAGCCGTGGCCTCTCACTCCCTCCCACCAGCCCAGCCCCGAGACTGCTGACAGGGCAGAGAAAATGGCGTCAGGCACAGCTGCAGGGGCTCTTGCTGCCTGGAGCGGTGTTTATATTGATCTCAACCCAGGCACACCTGGGGAGGGCTGGCCGGCACGGTCAGGCTTCCCAAGCCAGCCAATAATCACCCCTCAGGGGCTCACAGTTGCTGAAAATGGAACTTGCTGAATTGGCCAGGTCCAAGGAACAGGTGTGGGCTCCTGAGAGTCAGGATAGACAAGGGGCTGCAGCTCTGGCTTGTTTTCTAATTATATTATCTGGCCCATGAGTGGGAGACAACTTCAAGAAAACCCTCTCCTAATGAGAGGAACCCAGGAGTCAGGGAGAGGAGGGGTGGGTGGTGGTTGGAGACAGAGGCCTGGTGCCCCGGGTGCAGTGGAAGTCTCTGGAAGACCAGGTGGAGGAGGCCGCACAGAGTGATGCCCAGGGTCGCAGACCTGTCAGAGCTGCTGTTTGTTAGTTCAAGTCCTGCTCTGAGGTGCTCTGTGTCAGATCTGAGCGACAGGTGAGCTGGGAGTGCTCTGCAATGAGGGCTATGTGCACGGTTCCTGTGTGCCCAGCCCTGCCAAGGTACCTGCAAGGGTAGCTCTGTATCCTGGGAGGGGCCTGACCACGGGAGCCCCATGGACTGCAGAGGACCTGCCCAGGGAATCCCATATCCTGGGAGGGGCCTGAACACGAGAGCCCCGTGGGCTGGGGTGGGGGTAGGGTACCTGCCCAGGTGAGCTCCATATCCTGGGATTGGCCTGACCTCGAGAGCCCCATGGGCTGCTGGAGTCCTGGTAAAGGATGTCAGGACAGTCAGTGAAGCCACTGAGGATATACCTCCAGTAGTTCCTAAATCCTACACCCTGCTGGTCATTCTACCAACCACCAGGACTTGGTATTCTGTATTAGTCTTCACTGATGCCTTCTTTTGTATTCCATTAGTCCCAGAGTCACAAGAAATTTTGGCTTGTGAGTGACAGGACTCAACATACAACTAAAACAATACTTCCAGGCTGTCTTGCCCCAAGGGTTCAAAAATTCCCACACCATCTTTGGGGAAAGCTCAGCTAAAGACCTAAAAGTTCTACCTCTGGAAAAGGAAACACTCCTTCAATATTCAGACGACATTCTGATCGCCAGCCCTACTAAGGAGGCCTCAGAACTACCAAGCCAACAAAGGATAGAAGTTGTCCACAAAAAAGCTCAAGTATCACAGACTACGGTGACCTGCCTGGGCTTCATTCTCACAGAAGGTCGGAGAAGCCCATCCCAGGAAAGGGAAGAAACAATTTACAGCCTTACCCCTTTCTGAAACTAGAAGACAGCTTAGGGGTTCCTGGGGAAGCCAGGGTTTCCTGCCTCTGGATCCCTAACTACAGTCTACTAGCTGGGCCTCTATATGAAACACTGAAAGGAAAAGATGATGATCCTTTTGAATAGAATCCAGAAGTGGCCTTTCAAGAATGGAAAGAGCAGTCAATTCAGACCCTTGCCCTGGAACTCCCTAATTTAGCTAAACCCTTTGACCTTTACATTCCTGGTGAAAGGTGAATCGCCATTGGAGTATTAGTGCAAAAACTGGGACCACTTGAAATGGAACAATGCAAGAATGCCATCCAGGTAGGATAAACTATGGTCACCAAGGGGCTTGGCCCACCGCCACATCTGGCCAAGATACTGGTGGTATCTGAAAACCTGGAAATCAGCAGCCCAAAAGGCCACCTCCCTTCTAAGGGAAACGGACCCCACGTGGTGATCCTAACCCCCAACCATGCCCTGAAGTTGCAGGGTTTGCTCCGTGGGCACACTGACCTCGATTGAGGAGGCCCTCCAACTCCAACCTCCAGAGAGATAACCGGGGGCAACGGGGCACCATGACGACCCGTGTGACCATCACTTGACCTGGAGTTTCTCTCATAAAACAACAAGAGTGTGTCCCAAAAGAGTAGACTACTGCTTGCAGTACTTACTGTACCCAGAGGGGAGCTAATAATCTTGGCGGGGGAACCGTATATCATGCTGTCACCATAGAAAAGCCTACAGACACCCTGATGATGGTGGCCAATAAGACCGGCTGGACTCCTGTTTACTTCCAAAGGCTCTTGACTCAGTGACCATCATGATCCTTCATCACCACTGACCCTGGACTGTCTGGGAGCTGAGCGGGCAGGATCCTGACACCTGGTGCTGTTTTTACGTTAATTCAGGGGCCTAATGGAAGAAAGCGCAGACTGTTGGTCAGAGCATCTAGGCTGGCAGAAACGGTCAGTCAGAGCATCTAGGCTGGCAGAAACGGTCAGCCTAAGGTGGCCGAACAAATGTGGGGCGGAGTGAAACTGGACCTCACAGCGCCACTGCACATCTCCTTTCTGGACCCTTAAAGGTCATTAGAATCTATAACACTTCCAATACTGGTGCTCAGGTGGACGAGCAGGGAGGCAGGAGGCCTGGGGACAATCAACGTCACCTGGAGGCTGCTGGGGAGAAGTTCTGACCCTCGCCCACGGGTATGAAGCCTCCTAACTCAGCAGTTACAGAAGAAGGGTCTGCACCCGCAGCACTCCAAGAATGAGGAAAGGGACAAAAGGCAGAAGAGAAGTTTGTCCCAGGCAAAGCCCCTTAAAAATGCCTGGGAGATAAAAATAGAATCTGGGCAATAAAATAAAGTCTAACCATTTTTATCCTTTGTGCTTTGTCTAATTTCAGGTGCTCCTAGTGTCCCGCATACAGAGGTTCCACACCCGGCACTTCAGACCAGATTTCCTAGAGCAGAATGGCTCGACGACACTTCAGCTCCTGGGGCCCAGTTCAGACTCCGTGACATAGAGCCTGAGCTGCAGCCAACCAGGTCCTCGAGAGCTCAGCCCCCTCCCTCCCAGTGACTCTGACAGGATCTCTACACAGCAGCCCAGCCCACAGCCCACAGGGTAGCACCTCTCCATTCTCTGATCAAAATATAAAGTTTCCTTTGCTTTTGAACCAAACTCAGTCTCGATCTATTGGCTCCAATGACACTGGGCAGGGGGACACTTGTTGGCGTCCACTCTGGAGGATCAGTAACAGAAATTGAGAACATTGTAACTTCAATGAACAGATGTGTGAGCCAAACTGTAATTAACATAGAACAGTGTATAAGGCTCGGGTAAAATAAGATGTTTCTAACACTTCCATTTGATATTTCCATCACTTTCTTATAAGCAAGTTCAGTGAAAAGGTTTGTCTTCTTTGTCAGGTCAATATTAGAGAAACAAAGTGATTTCTTTCCAAGGATGTACATCTAATAATCTTGGTTAAAGCTTCAATCTTGTTTTAAATGCTTTTGCATTGAAAATGATACCTCTCTTTCAGCTCCCCCATTTCTGAGAAGCATAAAATCTTATAATTTATTATTACCAAAGGGAAATGGTAGGAGGAGGGATCAATTAACAGTTTGGGATTAACACATACACACTGCTATGTATGAAATCATCAGCAAGGAACTACTGTATAGCACAGGGAACTACACTCAATATTTTGCAATAACCTATAAGGGGAAATGATCTGGAAAAGAATAGATATTTTTATTGACATCATCCATCAATGACAGTAAAAATGGAATCTAAGGGAAGACAGTGGTGAGTGTTTCTGACCCTGAAGACTTCAATCATCTAAAGTTTGGACTCTGCCTACTTCCCAAGGCCCTTAATGAACATATGTGTAGCCGTAGCTTAAAAAATTCCCCAGTTTGGGTTGCGGAGAGACACTGATATTTAAAATCCCCTGGTGTTCTCCTCACATGAATGGGACCCTTCCTACACCTAAAACATGCCTGTCACACCCAGAGGATGGTATACCGTCTGATCGGGAAAAGTTTGGAAAAGGCATCTCATCTCCTCATCTCTTGGTGCTAGGGTTCACCACTCCAGCGTCTTTACTAACAGTCTCCCCACTTGGAGATGTCAGCACTGTCAACATCCTGTTGCATACAGTTTGGAATTTGTCCAGAGGATGAAGCAGAAGGAGGAGGAACAATGAGAGACAAGTCCTAGGTGTTCGGACAGGCACATGCCACTCTAATTTCCAATCAGGAAGACGAATTGACCAAAGGCTAGGGTTGCCCATGGAAACAGAATAGGGCTTGAGGAATCCTGATGCTTTGTGGCCAGTTCCCATAAACACAAGTTGGAAAATGGAACTCAGGGGCACTAAAATTCACGAAACTGCAGAATTGAAAATATCTATCACTGAAAAATGTCTTGAGGAAAGTCAGAGTAAAGGACTTGTAAGCAACGGAGAATGGCAGGAAAGGGATTGGAAGAGGTAGAAAGGACTCGCCATTAAGCACAAGAAAAGGGGCTGAACATTGCCAACATTGCAGTTGGCCAAAAAGGGTGTATGCGTCTTTTTCTGTATATATTCAAGAAAAGGGCATACACTTTTTTAGCCAACCAAACAGGTGGGCACTGGAAATCAATACTACAAAACATATCACTTTGCATCAGTCAGAAGAGCCGTCCTCATAAAGTGTAAACACCAGAAATGCAGGACAGGGCAAGGAGAAAAGGGAGCCCTGTGAGTCTTATAGTGGAAATGTATATTGCCAACGGTCACTCTGGATAAGTCTATTGTGTTTACTAAAGCATCTAAAAAATGAGCTACCGAGCACAGGGCACTTGCACTCATGGACGTATATCTTGGGAAAAACAAAAATCGAGAGGACACAGGCACCACAATGTTTACCACCTCTCTGTTTAAAAGATCCTTGACTAGGATATAACTTAAAGTATCTGCAGAGAAAAAACGGACAGAGATGCGGTGCTTATGTAGAGTGGAATATTACTCAGCCTGGAAATCAATGAAATACGGCCAGTTATAACAACTCAAGAGGAGTTACGTGTGATCATTCGAAGTCACATAATTCAAAAAGAAAAAGACATAAGATATCACTAATACATGGAATGTTAACATGGCTACACATGAACTGAATTACAAAAGAGAAGAGGGTTTCAAATTAAGAAAACCAACTTATGCTTCCTTAAGGGGAAAGGTGAGTTGGGTGCTGCATAAAACCAGAGATTGAAATTAGCACAGATACCATTCCATAAGCCAAATATGTAATAGTCAAGACCTACTCCTTGCTCAACGAAATGGACTCCACACGCCATATTCAATGCCTAAGAATATACCGGATTAGTAAGAATCTTAAAACCCATGGACTTATATGTCTCCGTAAGAGAATCAAGCGCGTGTACAGCGGCATAAACGAAGCAGTGAAAATCCGATAAATCCCATTATTAAAATAAATTTCAAAAACAAAACACAATGACAGTGAAATAGGAAGCAATTCTTAAATAATTCACTCAGGGCATGTGATGCAACCTGGATTTACCACATCTACACCCAGAGCTGGTTGAGACATAAGGCTGGACACTTCAGGCTGATAGCATTGGTGAGTTTTGGTGAACAAATGCAGATCCTTTGAAGTCATACTGCATGGTACCCAATCCAAGGGTCCCAACTCTCCAGGTTCAAGGGATTCTTTCTTCAGCTAAAACATGCGTGGGAAACGGCGAGTATGGTCCACCGTGTGATTAGGAAACGATTTAAAATGCATCTCAGTTTTCGTATCCTGGTCCTCGGGTTCACCATTCCACACGGTTTACTAACACTCTCCCCGCTTGGAGAGTCAGTGCCTTTAACCTCCTGTTTGGCACAGCTTGCAATTTCTGCGCAAGATGAACAGGAATAGGGAGAACCAATGAGAGACTAGCTATAGGTGTCTGCACGGACAAATGTAAAGCTCATTTCGAACCAGGAAGAGGAATTAACCAAAGGCTCAGCGTGGCCTGCCGGAAACAGATTAGGGCCTGAAGCAATCCTGCGGTTTTGTGCCCAGCTCACAAGAAAGCGAGTTGAAGAAAGGAGCTCAGGGGCACTGTAATTCACAAACCTGCAGAGTTATAAATGACAGCTATCCTCCAAAAATATATTGAAGTAAGCCTGCGAAGGGGACTTGAAAGCGGGGCAGAGTTTCAGGAAAACCATTGCAGGGGGTAGACTGGAATTGCCCTGAAAGCATAGGAAAAGAGGCAGAACGTGGACAATGATGCACTTGGCCAAAAAGGGCGTATGCGTTTTTTCCTGAATATATTCAGGAAAAAACGCATACGCCCTTTTTGGTCAACCAAGCAACCCTGTAAAGGAAATCTGCACTACAATGAAGTCTCACTGCCCCCCGGGCAAAAGGGCCATCTGAAAAAAGTGTAAAATCCAGAAAGGTAGGACAGGATATGGAGAACAGGGAGCCTTGTTATGCTGACTGGCAGGATGTAAATTGCCAGCAGCCACCCTGGAGAAGTGTATGGTGTTTCTTGAAACACGTAAGAAACAAAGCAACACAGCCTATGGCACTTCCACTTATGGTCCTATAGCTTACGGAAATTAAAATCAAAAACAGAGAGCCACCCCAAAGTTTGGGACGGCTGTGTTCCCAAGAAGCTCGTCTACAGTACCAGGTAAATATCCCAGAAAGCAAAAAATGGATAAATAATTTGTGGCACGTACGTGCAATGCAATATCACTCAGCAATGAAATCTGTGTCATCAGGCCCGTAGCGGCATAGTGAGTGGATGCAGGTACTGTGATTCTACGTGAACTACCTCACACAGAAAAAGAAACATCATAAGATATCACTAATACACGGAATGTAAACTTGACTACACATGAACTGAATTACAAAACAGAACAGGGTCTCAAATTTTGAAAACCAACTAGTGCTTGCTTATGGGGAAAGGTGCCTTGGGGTGCTGCATAAAACCAGAGACTGAAATTAGCACAGATAACATTCCATAAGCCAAATATGTAATACACAAGACCTACACCTTGCTCAACAAAATGGACTCAACACCACATATTCAACGCCTAGGAATATACCTGACTAGGAAGAATCTTAAAACCCATGGATTTATATGTCTCCGTAAGAGAATCAAGCGTGTGTACAGTGGCATAAACGCAGCAGTGAAAATCTGATAAATCCCATTATCAAAATAAATTTCAAAAACAAAACACAAAGACAGTAAAATAGAGAGCAATTCTTAAATAATTCACTCAGGGCATGTGATGCAACCGGGATTTAACACATCTACACCCAGAGCTGGTTGAGACATAAGGCTGGACACATCAGGCTGATAGCATTGGTGAGTTTCGGTGAGCAAATGCAGACCCTTTGAAGTCATACTGCATGGTACCCATTCCATGGGTCCCAACTCTCCAGGTTCAAGGGATTCTTCCTCCAGCTAAAACATGCATGCGAAACACAGAGTATCGTTCACCGTGTGATTGGGAGACGTTTTAAAATGCATCTCAGTTTTCGATTCCTGGTCCTCGGGTTCACCATTCCAGATGCTTTACTAACACTCTCCCCGCTTGGAGAGTCAGTGCCTTTAACCTCCTCTTTGGCACAGCTTGCAATTTCTGTGCAAGATGAACAGGAATAGGGAGAACCAATGAGAGACTAGCTGTAGGTGTCTGCACGGGCAAATGTAACGCTCATTTCCCACCAGGAAGAGGAATTAACCAAAGGCTCAGTGTGCCCTGCCGGAAACAGATTAGGGCCTGAAGCAATCCTGCGGTTTTGTGCCCAGCTCACAAGAAAGCGAGTTGAAGAAAGGAGCTCAGGGGCACTGTAATTCACAAACCTGCAGAGCTATAAATGACAGCTATCCTCCAAAAATATATTGAAGTAAGCCTGCGAAGGGGACTTGAAATCGGGGCAGAATTTCAGGAAAACGATTGCAGGGGGTAGACTGGAATTGCCCTGAAAGCATAGGAAAAGAGGCACAACGTCGAAAATGATGCACTTGGCCAAAAAGGGCGTACGCGTTTTTTCCTGAATATATTCAGGAAAAAACGCGTACGCCCTTTTTGGCCAACCAAGCAAGCCTGTAAAGGATATCTGCACTACAATAAAGTCTCACTGCCCCCCGGGCAAAAGGGCCATCTGAAAAAGGTGTTAAATCCAGAAAGGTAGGACAGGATATGGAGAACAGGGAGCCTTGTTATGCTGATTGGCAGGATGTAAATTGCCAGCAGCCACCCTGGAGATGTGTATGGTGTTTCCTGAAACACGTAAGAAACAAACCAACACAGCCTATGGCACTTCCACATATGGTCCTATAGATTACGGAAATTAAAATCAAAAACAGACAGCCACCCCAATATTTGGGACGGCTGTGTTCACAAGAAGCTCGTCTACAGTATCAGGTAAATATCCCAGAAAGCAAAAAATGGATAAAGAAATTGTGGCACGTACGTACAATGCAATATCACTTAGCAATGAAATCTCTGTCACCAGACCCGTAGCGGCATAGTGAGTGGAGGCAGGTACGGTGATTCTACGTGAACTACGTCACACAGAAAAAGAAACATCATAAGATATCACTAATACACGGAATGTAAACTTGACTCCACATGAACTGAATTACAAAACAGAACAGGGCCTCAAATTTAGAAAACCAACTAGTGCTTGCTTATGGGGAAAGGTGCGTTGGGGTGCTGCATAAAACCAGAGACTGAAATTAGCACAGATAACTATCCATAAGCCAAATATGTAATAGACAAGACCTACTCCTTGCTCAACGAAATGGACCCAACACCACATATTCAACGCCTAGGAAAATAGCTGACTAGGAAGAATCTTAAAACCCATGGATATATATGTCTCCGTAAGAGAATCAAGCGTGTGTACAGCGGCCGAAACGCGCAGTGAAAATCCGATAAATCCCATTATCAAAATAAATTTCGAAAACAAAACACAAAGACAGTGAAATAGAGAGCAATTCTTAAATAATTCACTCAGGGCATGTGATGCAACCGGGACTGACCACATCTACACCCAGAGCTGGTTGAGACATAAGGCTGGACACTTCAGGCTGATAACATTGGTGAGTTTCGGTGAGCAAATGCAGACCCTTTGAAGTCATACTGCATGGTACCTATTCCATGGGTCCCAACTCTTCAGGTTCAAGGGATTCTTCCTCCAGCTAAAACATGCATGGGAAACCCAGAGTATCATCCACCGTGTGATTGGGAAACGATTTAAAATGCATCTCAGTTTTCGTATCCTGGTCCTCGGGTTCACCATTCCAGTTGCGTTACTAACACTCTCCCCGCTTGGAGAGTCAGTGCCTTTAACCTCCTCTTTGGCACAGCTTGCAATTTCTGTGCAAGATGAACAGGAATAGGGAGAACCAATGAGAGACTAGCTGTAGGTGTCTGCACGGGCAAATGTAACGCTCATTGCCCACCAGGAAGAACAATTAAACAAAGGCTCTGTGTGCCATGCTGGAAACAGATTAGGGCCCTAAGCAATCCTGCGGTTTTGTGCCCAGCTCACAAGAAAGCGAGTTGAAGAAAGGAGCTCAGGGGCACTGTAATTCACAAACCTGCAGAGTTATAAATGACAGCTATCCTCCAAAAGTATATTGAAGTAAGCCTGCGAAGGGGACTTGAAAGCGGGGCAGAATTTCAGGAAAACGATTGCAGGGGGTAGACTGGAATTGCCCTGAAAGCATAGGAAAAGAGGCACAACGTCGACAATGATGCACTTGGCCAAAAAGGGCGTAAGCGTTTTTTCCTGAATATATTCAGGAAAAAACGCATACGCCCTTTTTGGCCAACCAAGCAAGCCTGTAAAGGAAATCTGCACTACAATGAAATCTCACTGCCCGCCGGCAAAAGGGCCATCTGAAAAAAGTGTAAAATCCAGAAAGGTAGGACAGGATATGGAGAACAGGGAGCCTTGTTATGCTGATTGGCAGGATGTAAATTGTGAACAGCCACCCTGGAGAAGTGTATGGTGTTTCCTGAAACACGTAAGAAACAAAGCAACACAGCTTATGGCACTTCCACTTATGGTCCTATAGCTTACAGAAATTAAAATCAAAAACAGACAGCCACCCCAATATTTGGGACGGCTGTGTTCACAAGAAGCTCGTCTACAGTATCAGGTAAATATCCCAGAAAGCAAAAAATGGATAAAGAAATTGTGGCACGTACGTACAATGCAATATCACTTAGCAATGAAATCTGTGTCACCAGACACGTAGCGGCATAGTGAGTGGAGGCAGGTACGGTGATTCTACGTGAACTACGTCACACAGAAAAAGAAACATCATAAGATATCACTAATACACGGAATGTAAACTTGACTACACATGAACTGAATTACAAAACAGAACAGGGCCTCAAATTTAGAAAACCAACTAGTGCTTGCTTATGGGGAAAGTTGCGTTGGGGTGCTGCATAAAACCAGAGACTGAAATTAGCACAGATAACTTTCCATAAGACAAATATGTAATAGACAAGACCTACTCCTTGCTCAACGAAATGGACCCAACACCACATATTCAACGCCTAGGAAAATAGCTGACTAGGAAGAATCTTAAAACCCATGGATATATATGTCTCCGTAAGAGAATCAAGCGTGTGTACACCGGCCGAAACACAGCAGTGAAAATCCGATAAATCCCATTATCAAAATAAATTTCGGAAACAAAACACAAAGACATTGAAATAGAGAGCAATTCTTAAATAATTCACTCAGGGCATGTGATGCAACCGGGATTGACCACATCTACACCCAGAGCTGGTTGAGACATAAGGCTGGACACTTCAGGCTGATAGCATTGGTGAGTTTCACTAAGCAAATGCAGACCCTTTGAAGTCATACTGCATGGTACCCATTCCATGGGTCCCAACTCTCCAGGTTCAAGGGATTCTTCCTCCAGCTAAAACATGCATGGGAAACCCAGAGTACCGTCCACCGTTTGATTGGGAAACGATTTAAAATGAATCTCAGTTTTCGTATCCTGGTCCTCGGGTTCACCATTCCAGATGCTTTACTAACACTCTCCCCACTTGGAGAGTCAGTGCCTTTAACCTCCTGTTTGGCACAGCTTGCAATTTCTGTGCAAGATGAACAGGAATAGGGAGAACCAATGAGAGACTAGCTGTAGGTGTCTGCACGGGCAAATGTAACGCTCATTGCCCACCAGGAAGAGGAATTAAACAAAGGCTCAGTGTGCCCTGCTGGAAACAGATTAGGGCCTGAAGCAATCCTGCGGTTTTGTGCCCAGCTCACAAGAATGCGAGTTGAAGAAAGGAGCTCAGGGGCACTGTAATTCACAAACCTGCAG